>NC_059283.1:13288444-13300944 GCF_017591435.1 Portunus trituberculatus
TGGCCAGGGGTGGGTGGGTTTCAGGTACAGTGGAGCCTCAGGGGGAGTGTTGTTCTCCTGTGGTCATTCCCCTGTGGCTTTTTTTATCATATTGTTTGATTTGAGCTTTTTTTTTTTTATTTATACCATGTGGACTTTTGATGGGAATTTATGGGCTAAAGGAGATACTTTTTTGGGGTACCTCCTATCTCAAAGCCCCGAGTGAGGAAGCCCAACCTACACTCGGACCGTGGACAGGATTCGAACCCGTGCGCTTGGAGACCCCTCGGACCCCAAAGCACTGTACCACGGCGGCGCTTGTTTACCGACCAGTCTGTCATTATTATTTCTCATTTTCTTTATTTTTCTACTATTTATACGTTTTGATTGATTTTTTGGGGTGATTTATTTTTTTTTTTTCAGTTTGTTATCAATTTTCTTTTATCTTTTTTTTAGTTTCTTTATTTTTCTTAATCTTCAAATTTCTATCACTCATTTTGGTTATAGTTTTCTTTTTAGTCTCTCATTATTTTTATTTATTTAGTTTTTTATTAGTCTTTCAATATTATTTTTTTCATTTTTCTTTCTTTTTTTATCTATTGTTCTTATCACTCATACGATTTTTTTTTCGATTTTTTTTCAGGTTATTATCATTCATTTTCTTTTATCTACACTTTCGTCTTTCTTTTTCTGTTTCGTTCATTTTTTTTAATCCTCAATTTCTTATCACTCATGTTTTCATTTGGGTTATAATTTTTTTTTCTTATCAGTCTGTCACTTTTTTTTCATTTTCTTTCATCGTTTTTATCTTTATTTTTCATCACATACTTTATTTATTTTTTTGGTAATGCTATTTTATTTATTTCTATTTTCTTTCACGTTTTTTTTTTCTTATTTTTTTCATCACATTCATTTTTAGCTTTTTTTTATGTTTGTTTTTCCAATCGTGTGTTTTTTTTCAGCTTATTATTAATCATTTTCTTTTATCTTCACCTTTTTTTTTAGTCTGTCATTATTTTTCTTATCTTTCATCTCTTATCATTAATTTTTTTTCATCCTTCATACGTATTTTGTTTTTTGGGGGGGTAATTAAATGTTTTTTTTTCAGCTTCTTATTCAATTTCTTTTTATCTTTTCTTTGCTGGTATTTTCTTAATTTTTTTCATTTTCTTTCATTTTTTTATCTTCAATATCTTATCTCTCATATGTTTAATTTCGTGATATTTTGTTATTTTTTTCAATTCTTTTTCAATTTTTTCATCTTATTACTTCATTTTTCTTATTACCACTTCGCTAGTATTTATTCTTTTCATTTTTTTCATCTTCTAATTGATTTTTTTCCTGATATTTATTTTTTTCTTGGTGTTCTTTATCATCTTTTCATTAATCTATTTCCTTTATCTTCTCCTTCTTGTTATCTTCTTTTCTTTTTCATTTTCTTTCATGCTTCTTATCTTCAATCTATTTCTTCTTTACTGGTTAAATTTTTCTATATTTTTCACCGTTTTTCATTAATTTATTTCCTTTATCTTCATTTGCTGTCATTTTCTTTTTATTTCGTTTTCTTTGATGCTTTTATTCTTCAATTTACTTCTTTATTACTGGTTCATATTTTTATTTCTTTTTCGTAGTGTTTCTTTTAGATCTTTATTACTTTATTTCATTTATCTTCGCCTTACTGGTATTATCTTATTCTTTTTCCTATTTGTTGTTGTCTTTATTAATTTCTTGTTCGATTTCTTGTCTTCTTTTTCTATTGATGTTTTTTTGGGGGTTTTCTTTACCCTTTTTCCAATTTATTTGTATTTCTTTTACGTTACGTATTTTTCTCGCTTGATATTTTCCTTACATTTATTTTTCTGCTCCACTGGCAATTTCCTCTTCTTCCTCTTTCTCTATCTCTTTCTCTTCTCTGTTGACATTTTCTTTTAACTCTATTGCCTCTATTCTCTCTCTCTTCCCCTTTCTTTTTCTTTCTAAATAGTTTTCTTTACATTTATTCATCTCTGTACTTATTCCCTTATTCTAAACTATGTATTTATTCTTTATCTTTCAGTTTTTTTTTTTATATTTGTAGTTACCTCGTTTATCTTTCTATTTCTCTCTATTTCTCTTTCTTTGTCCTCTAAATACATTATATTACTATTACGCACCTCTTTCCTCTTCTATTTCTCTTTTAATTTTTATTTCATGAGTATTGTCGTCTATATCCTCCTCTTCTTCCTCTTCCTCTTCCTCTTCCTCTCTATCTCTCGATACCCTTTCTTCTTGTCACCTCTTGGCTGGACATTTAGCCTGTTTTGTATTCATAGCTCTCACTATTCCATTTGAGCATTCACTACAAGAGTATTCAGTAAATGTATCGCTATTTTCATTTATTCCTCTCATCGTTCCTTATCTCCTCTCATTCCCTTATATTACACTGTACTTTCTATTTCGTTCTTTT
Organism: Portunus trituberculatus; assembly: GCF_017591435.1. Classification (NCBI taxonomy): domain Eukaryota; kingdom Metazoa; phylum Arthropoda; class Malacostraca; order Decapoda; family Portunidae; genus Portunus; species Portunus trituberculatus. The sequence goes on from NC_059283.1 coordinate 13,290,870, forward strand.
TTTTTCAAGTACTTTTGTGTCATAGCGTCACTCTGTTGTCATTCATTCTCTCCATTCATCGCTCTCACTTTCATCCAATTATTCATCTCTGGTACCGTTTGGTTATTGTTTTTTTCATCTTTTATTTCGCATCAGTCACTCTCGCTCACTCTGTCATTCACATCTGACTGACACACTTTCTAACACTCAATTCATGCCTTCCTACACCATTCTCTCTCTCTCTCTCTCTCTCTCTCTGACGGCCTCACTTCTCTCCTTTAATCTGCTCGGTCCACACAAAGTACTGGACGGGCAAGTCGCAGTGTCCTCACCACCAGTGCCAATTTGAGCCTGGTGACGGGAACTGAACCTCAGCCACTCTATGGGATCACGAGGAAACACAAAGGAAGAGGAAACATGAGTCACCTTTGTTCGCCCTTACGAGATACTTGGGAATTTTTTATACTGTTTGTTATATTTAGAGAGAGAGAGAGAGAGAGAGAGAGAGAGAGAGAGAGAGAGAGAGAGAGAGAGAGAGAGAGAGAGAGAGAGAGAGAGAGAGAGAGAGAGAGAGAGAGTAAAATGTGGAATGATAGAAATTATACTAAAAGAAATATATAAATGATACTCTGATAAAACAGTTTAATGGATAAATACATACAGAATGATACGCAGAAAGACAGAAAATATAGAAAAGTAAATAAACAGATAGGTAGAAAAACATGTGCATTAAAAAAGATGGATGAAATAAAAAATAATGTCAAAGAGAATAGAGACTGATAAACAAGTGAATGAATACAAGAAATTAAAATAAATCAAAACAAGTTTCCTATTTTCCTCAAGATTTGTATAATTTCATTTCTTATCAAGGTGTTAAAATGTAAAAAATAAAGACGGTATTCGAATAGAGATGGATTGGTGAATGGATAGATGGATAATATCACGCAGGAATGACACAGACCCACAATTTGATATCTCTACAATTTCTGATTGGGGCAGAGCAAAGTAGTGTTCAATACCCTAAAATCTCAATTCCTCCACCTACCAACTCGACACGACCTTCCAGTTACCCATCTCCTCTTCTTTAATGACACTCACTTATTCCCACTCTTCCACAATGAATATCCTCGGTCTGTCCTTTACTCATAATTCATTTAAACTGAAACTTCATATCTTATCTCTAGCTAAAGCAATTTATATGACGTTCTGAGCCGTCTCCGCTAGTTTTTGTCACCCTATCAGCTGCCAATTCTGTATAGTGGCCTTATCCGCCCATATATGGAGTATGCTTTTCAAATATGAGAGGGCTTCGTTCAAATGCATTTAGTCTCATCAACTCTCTCTGCTCTGACGGTTTCCCTTCAACTCTCCCAGCGTAGCAATGTTGCGTCCCTCGCTATCTTCTACCGTTACTTTCACGGTAACAGCTCCTCTAATCTTGCTAATGGCATGTCTCCCCAACTCTCAGGGCCTCGCTGCACAAGTCTTTATAATTTTTCTCACTCCTATTCTGTCCACCTCCCTAATGCAAGAGTTAACCATGCAGTGTTCTACATTACTCGTTCCTTTTTCGTGGTGAATTACGAGACTCTGCCTGCTTCTCTATTTTTCTCTTCTGTGTGATTTCAATTGAAGTGAGTTGAGGATTGAGAAAAAATATGAATAACAACAAATTATTCCGAGAGAGATTTCAAGACTGTTCTCTATTTAATCTTGAGTTTGCCTCTATGGATTGTTCTTTAGAGGGATTGGCAACTCAGTAGGTCTATTCTGTTTTTTTTTTTCTTTAACCGACAAGGAAAAAATTTATTACTAAACAGAGATAGATAAAAATAGGTAGAAGAGATAGATAGATAGATAGATAGATAGGTAGATACACAGACAAATATAAATTCACCAAGAGATAAATTGACAGATAGATAGACAGATAGATATGGTTATAAATGGCGGACATACAAATAAACTTTCATCCGTTTTATTTCATCCATAAACAATCTCCTACCAGACTTATTACTTTCTCTCTCTCTCTCTCTCTCTCTCTCTCTCTCTCTCTCTCTCTCTCTCTCTCTCTCCCTTCATGGACGGTTTTTCCTATGCCAGTATCACCTCACTCTCCTCTCCCACACTCTCTCTTTCCCTCCCTCTCTCCCTCCAGTTTCCCTCCACCCCTCCAGAGTTTCCACGGACACTGGCAAACGACCCCCATCTCTGTTAGCGGGAGGGAAAAAAGGCTTTAACAGGGAGGGAGGAAAGGAGGGAAACAGGAGGGAGGAGGGACGCGACAGATGAGCTGGGAAAAAGAGGAAGGAAGGAGGGATGAATGTGGAGAGGAAAACAGCGCTAAGACTTGTCAATATAGAGGTAAGGAGGAAAGATGAAGGGGAAAGTGAAGGAAAGGGCGTCGAAGAGGAGGAGGAGGAGAGAAGATGGAGGGAGGTGGGAATGAAGTTTTGAGAGAGAGAGAGAGAGAGAGAGAGAGAGAGAGAGAGAGAGAGAGAGAGATAACTGGTGCAAGTCAGTCTCTCTCTCTCTCTCTCTCTCTCTCTCTCTCTCTCTCTCTCCAAAATTACTACGCTTAAAAACTATAATATTCTTTTGCTCTTCTGGAATTTAACTTTTCACAACTTCCCGACTTACCCTCACCTCTCTCTCTCTCTCTCTCTCTCTCTCTCTCTCTCTCTCTCTCTCTCTCTCTCTCTCTTCCATGGCTTTACCTCCGTCATCAATTTTCTCAGGAAATTAGCTTTTTGAAGGGAAATAGAAAGGGGAAAATATATAATAACAGATTTTCACGCGAGGAAATAAGCTAAAGGACAGAGAGAGAGAGAGAGAGAGAGAGAGAGAGAGAGAGAGAGAGAGAGAGAGAGAGAGAGAGAAAGAGAAAGAAAAGAGAGATTTTCTTGTTTGAGAATTTACTTTACAATATTTCACCTAAACATCAACGTGTGTGTGTGTGTGTGTGTGTGTGTGTGTGTGTGTGTGTGTGTGTGTGTGTGTGTGTGTGTGTGTGTGTGTGTGTGTGTGTGTGTGTGTGCGTGCGTGTATGAGCGCGTAAAGGCCGGAGAAGGAAATGACACTGTTATCATTAAGAGAATGATTTACGGAGGTAACACAACCGAGGGAAAATGCGCTTTTTCTCTCTCTCTCTCTCTCTCTCTCTCTCTCTCTCTCTCTCTCTGACATCTCTTTAGCTCTCTCTCTCTCTCTCTCTCTCTCTCTCTCTCTCTCTCTCTCTCTCTCTCTCTCTCTCTCTCTCTCTCTCTCTCTCTCTCTCTCTCTCTCTCTCTCTCTCTCTCTCTCTCTCTCTATCTATCTATCTATCTATCTATCTTGTCTGTCTTTCTATCTGTCTGTCTGTCTGTCTGTCTGTCTGTCTGTCTGTCTGTCTCTCTCTCTCTCTCTCTCTGTCTCTGTCTCTGTCTCTCTCTCTCTCTCTCTCTCTCTCTCTCTCTCTCTCTCTCTCTCTCTCTCTCTCTCTCTCTGTGTGTGTGTGTGTGTGTGTGTGTGTGTGTGTGTGTGTGTGTGTGTGTGTGTGTGTGTGTGTGTAAACAAACACTACTTTCGTTTCCTAAGTGCAAGAATTTTTAGGAGTGTACGAAAGGTGTTTGCTGGAGAGAGAGAGAGAGAGAGAGAGAGAGAGAGAGAGAGAGAGAGAGAGAGAGAGAGAGAGAGAGATGACTCCCTCTTTGGAATCCTCGTCGGCTTTACTCCTCTCTCACTTCACCACTATCGCCTCCTCTTCTTCCTCCTTCTCCTTCTTCTCCTCCTCCTCCTCCTCCTCCTCCTCCTCCTCCTCCTCCTCCTCCTCCTCCTCCTCCTCCTCCTCCTCCTCCTCCTCCTCCTCCTCCTCCTCCTCCTTCTCCTCCTCCTCCTCCTCCTCCTCCTCCTCCTCCTCTTTTTCTTTTCTTTCTTCTTCTTCTTCTTCTTCTTCCTCCTCCTCCTCCTCCTCCTCCTCCTCCTCCTCCTCCTCCTCCTCAAGCCTAGCAAACACTGTACTGAAGTCGTCAAAACTGCGAATAAATTAGTTGGTTTCATTGGACGATCTTTCACTTTCAAGTCTGAAAAAATAATATTAACATTATATAACTCACTCGTCCGTCCACATCTCGAATACAATGTTCAGTTTTGGTCACCGTATTACAAAAAAGATATCGAAAAATTAGAAAAAATACAACGCAGATTAACAAAAATGATCCCAAGGTTGCGGAACAAATCCTACGAGGAACGCCTAAAGGAATTAAATTTATTTTCTCTTGAGAAACGGAGAGTAAGAGGCGACCTTATCATGCTTTTCAAAATTTTTAATGGGTTTGCAAATATGAATATTCAAAAATACGTATCAGTCGACCAGTCAAATGTCACCAGAAGCAATGGTTTCAAAATTGTTGGTAAGCGCTTTGTAACAAATGAAGCCAAACACTTTTTCTTTAATCGCATAGTCAATATATGGAATGGTCTGCCATCAAATGTTGTCAACTCAGGTACTATCGAAACGTTCAAAGTTCGCCTCGATAAATACTTTGAATGTAATCCCCGGTTGTCGCTATTCATTTCCGAATAATTTGCGCTTTTTCTTTTATCTCCCGGGCCTCTGATCGTGGTTTAAATTGCCCGTTAGTTTAAATTACTCTCACCCTCCATACATGACACAGATAGCCCGGAGTGAACGGTCACTACTTTTACTCTCGATCTGTGAAGGGCTGTGGATAGTCAAGAGCCCTGACAGTAGGTGACCATCATCGGGATTTAAGGTACCAGGGGTCACCGCTGCAGGGGGTAACCATACAGTGTGCGGCGCCCTTTAAAGGGAAGTGCATTTTACAGTGGTTGTACGGAGCTGGGGCCTGATTGACTGCTGCCTCTCTTGAAAGCGCCAGGCAAGGCTGCCGCACCACCTTTTTGACTCCACACTGTGTTTACATACATACTACACTACACTGCATACACGCACAGATAGCCCAGAGTGAACGGTCACTACTACTACTCTCGACCTGTGACGGGCTGTGTTTGGAGAGGGCCTTGTCAACCATTGATCATCATCGGGAACTAAGTACCAGGGATCAATGTTGCAAGGGGTTATCAGCGTACGGCGTCCCTACAGGAAAGTATGCTATCTCAGTGGATTGAACGGAGCTGGGGCCTGATTGACTGCTGCCTCCTAGAAAGCGCCAGGCAAGGCTGCCGCACCACCCATTCGACATACACACTGTGCATCCACGTACACAATGCACACACAACATGACATTTACCAAGCGTTAACACTTTCCCCCACAAACACAAGTAGTCAGACGTAGATTACACATTTCCTTTTCACTCTCTACTAAAATTCCATGTGATTTTTTAATATCACATGGTTTCGCCTATTTTTCCTGCCAGCCTCGGCTGGAGGGAGGGGCGGTGGGAGGAGCCTTCTGCTTTGCTGTCCTGTCTCTACCACTGGTAGTTAGTAGATAGTTTTCACAAACAGCCTAGTAAGGACCTAAGGGTCTGTTGCTGTTTGTCTTCCTTTGTATTCCTTTGTATTCCTCCTCCTCCTCCTCTCCTCCTCCTCCTCCTCCTCCTCCTACGCTTCCTCCTCCCCTCCTCCCCCTCCTCATTTTTTTCTCCTCCTCTCCCTTTTCTCCTCCTCCTCCTCCTCTTCCTCCCCATCTTCCTCCTCCTCTTCTTTTTTTTATCTTTTTTTTTCTTCTTCTTCTTCTCCATCCTCCTTCTCCTCCTCCTACTCCTTCTCTCAATGTACTCGTATGTTACAACCTTCCGTCCCCACAAACAGCTTAATAAGGACCTACAAGGCTGTTGCTGTTCTTCTATTATGCAATCTTTGTGTTACTATTCATTGCCATCATTTTACTCCTCCTCCTCCCATTTCCTGCTTCTTTATATTGGAGATAATGTAAGTAGGCTTAAATAGCATCAATAGGTCTTGCTTCACAAAATTGTTTCGTAGACTCCTTAACCTCTTCAGTACCGTGACGCGTTTCCATATTCATTCTGCTTACTATCTGGTGATTTTGTACAGCTTCAGAAACTCATGAGGGGATTAAAATAGTGAAGACTGTAGCCATGAATCTTGTGACCTCGCTAAACCTTTCCTAATGTCAATAAAATGGTCTAATCGAACACAAATCTAAAGGTAAAAATGTCTCCAACTATTGAAGGGGTTAATGTTTTGTTCATAACTACACTTGATTTATATTGGACATTCACACGGACTTGTTTATTTGCTTGTTCATTACAGGTTCACTACAGGCTTTTTTTTTTTTTTTTTTTCTTTATACCACGTGGGCTTTTCACAGGAATTTATGGGTTAAAGGGGATACTTTTGGGGATACCTCCTATCTAAAAGCCACCCCGCTAGGAAACCATTGCCCCAAGTGAGGAAGCCCAACCTACACTCGGACCGTGGACAAGATTCGAACCCGTGCGCTTAGAGACTCCTCGGATCCCAAAGCACACATTTTTACCTTGCGTTTTGGTCTTATAAGGCGATTTTATTTACATTAAAAGGGTCTATAGACTTCAGAATATTAATAGCCAGAGTCATCACTATTTTGACCACCCACATGAGTTTCTGAAGCTGTATAAAATCAGCAGATAGTAAAGAGAATGAATATGGAAACGCGCGTCATGGTACTCAAGAGGTTAAGATGTACATATGATGCTTCAGATACTACAAAGCACAATTGACCATTTGCATATTTTTTATTCGGTTATGTTTCCTTAATCACAAGTTACTTTAGGACATTTGTTGATTTCATTACAGCCACCTTTGAAAATAACGTTAGCTGGTCACTGGATTAATCGAAAATTTCTATCCCCATTTTCTCCTTGTAGGGGCTCTAAACTTTGCTTATTGCCTTTAAACCCTTCAACACCAGGACATATTTCACTACGTATTCATTCTGGTTACTATTTGGCGATATCATACAGCTTCAGAAACTTATGTTGCGCTTAGAATAGTGAAAACTCAGGCCATTATTCTCTTGACCTCTACAGACCCTTCCTAATGCAAACAGAATCGTCTAATCATACCCAAAAACCAAAGTTAAACAATGCGTCTCAGTATTGAAGGGGTTAATGCGATTGTTCCATATCGAAGAGAAAAACAGTAAGCAAGAAGGGAAAGATAGTAAAGCCAAAAGGATGATAATGTATAATGAATGACAGATAAAAAGAAGACACACGAGGAACATCACGATAGTTGTATGAAATAGAGATGTGTTGATAAAAAAAAAGGGGAAAGAAAAATTATCATAAAAACACATAATAACAATAACGCAGAGTGAAAAGAAGATAAAAACAATAAAAAGGATACGAAGACATAAAGGAAATCTAACAAATAAACAAAAATAAAGAAAATAGTAAAAGGAACAAGAAAAATGAGTTACGAGATTAAGATTACCTGTGAATTCCGTGTGTGTGTGTGTGTGTGTGTGTGTGTGTGTGTGTGTGTGTGTGTGTGTGTGTGTGTGTGTGTGTGTGTGTGTGTGTGTGTGTGTGTGTGTGTGTGTGTGTGTGAGAGATACGGATGTGTTTTGCTCTCTCTCTCTCTCTCTCTCTCTCTCTCTCTCTCTCTCTCTCTCTCTCTCTCTCTCTCTCTCTCTCTCTCTCTCTCTTGACACTGGACAAATGGACTTGATTATTGTCCTTCCCTTGAGAGTGTGTCCTTCCTAGGATCACACGATAGAGGAGGAGGAGGAGGAGGAGGAGGAGGAGGAGGAGGAGGAGGAGGAGGAGGAGGAGGAGGAGGAGGAGGAGGAGGAGGAGGAGGAGGAGGAGGAGGAGGAGGTGGTGGTGGTGGTGGTGGTGGTGGTGGTGGTGGTGGTGGTGGTGGTGGTGAAAAATTGTAAGGAAATTTTTAATGAGTAACGAGCCGAGAGTTAGGCGTCGGTATCACTACAACTAAATGTGTCGGGAAAGAGTCGACTACCACCGCCCCCCACTGCCACTGCCAACCAACTTCCCAACACCTGAAATCTACTTATATTCCAACGAACGTTCAGGACATTGGATAACATCGGAGCTGCAGATTAGTGTCGAGATACTTGTCAAATCTATTCTTGAAAGCTGAAACTGTTTGGCAGTTGACGACATTAGAGGGAAAAGAATTCTAAACTTTAACAATGCGATTAAAAAGAAATGTTTTGCTTCATTTGACGAGAATCTTTGACCAATTATTTTGCTGCTGTTCTGCTGTTCTTGTTAAATTTGAGCGGTCATCTGTAATCACCAGCATTAATGTTGTCAAATCCTTAAAAATTCTAAAAACTTCAATTAGATCTCCTCGTATTCTACGTTTTGATAGACTAAAGAGATTAAGTTCTTTGAGTCTCTCTTCATAAGGTCTGAGGTGCCCAGGAATCTTTTTCGTCACTATTTCCAGCTTTACGATGTTTTTTTTTCTGTAATAAGGCGACCAGAATTGTACACAGTATTCTAGATGGGATCTGATAATCGAATTATAGTTTTAATGTTAATTTTTTTCTGATTTGTTTTCAAATACACGTCTAATAAAGCCTACTAGTTTGTTGGCTGTCTTGACCACCTGTGAGCAGTGTTGACCGGGTTTAAATCGCTCGTCATTAGGACTCCGAGGTCTTTTTCTTTATTTACTACTGAAAGCTATCGACCATTCATTAAATACTGAAATTGATTTTATTGCTATCGATGTGCAACACTTCATTTGTCAATACTGAATTCCATTTACCATTTACTGGCCAAGCTTGTCAATCGATCTAGGTCAGACTAAGTGTTTCTCCGTCTCGAGCAGTGATTGCTTTTACAGGCAATGTTCGTGTCATCGGCAAATTTTGATACATTGCACGTGAGGCCACTGTCAATGTCATTTTCATATAATACAAACAAAATAGGACCAAGGACAGATCCCTGCGGTATTCTACTTTTACTTACATGAAGCCAAGTAGACGAAAAGCCGTTCACAACAACTCTGTTTCCACTCACAAAGCCATGCAGTCTTTTAGTCAATTGTGAATATTGCCAGTGATACCGTGTGGCAAGACTTTACTGAGTAAACGTTTGTGTGGAGCTTTATCAAACGCTTTATGGAAATCTAAGTACACTGGATCTACCGCTTTACTCTCATCATAAACGTCAAAAACATAAAGGAAGGAATTAAGTAAGTTTGTTAAGCACGAGTGTCTGTTGCGGAAACCAAGTTGAGTCAATTCATCACATTATTATTTTATAAGATTTTGACAATGTTATCGCGAACGATTGCCTTCATTAGTTTACATTCAACTGATGTTGGACCAATTGGTCGATAGTTGACTGGTTGTGATTTATCGCCTTTTTAAAAATTGGATTTACATTCGTATGTTTCCAATCAGATGAAACTTTGCCATCTGTTAAAGATTTGTTAAACAGAACTGAGTGATTTACTGAACTGGCGAGAGTATTATTACCTACAAAATTATTACCTACAAAATAAAAAAAAAATAAAAAACGATAAAAAGTAGGGAAAACAGAAAATTAAACAAAAACAGGAAATAGGAGGAGGAGGAGGAGAAGCCAGAGAAGCAGAAGCTGGAGGAAGAGATTGACAAAAGAGAGAAAAAAATATTAGCACAATATAAAAACGCGAAAAAATCAGACACCAAAAACGAAAAAAAAAGAAAAAATATACAAGCCAAAACAATTCCTAATCAAACCAAAACACAAAGGAAAAATAAAACAAACATTCCAAAAAAATCATCTTTCAATCCCGCTAGTGCCTAGAAAACCTCAATGAAGCAAAAAATGGTTTCGAATCAGATACACTGAACCATTTGGACAACACCTGAAGCTTCACCAACACGCCTTCCCCTTCTTTCGTGGTGGTGATGGTGATGGTGGTGGTGGTGGTGGTGACTGGGGTGAGGCGTAAATGGGGTGTGTTCTTGGAGAGAGGGTGTGTAATGGAGTGTTTTGGATAGGGTGCGTGTACAAATGTGTATGTGTGCGTGTGTGTGTGTGTACGATGCTTTTATGTGTATGTGTATCTCATGGTGCGTGACGTGTGTGTGTGTGTGTGTGTGTGTGTGTAAGATGCTTTTTTAGGTATATGTATCTCATGGTGCGTGACGTGTTTCACTGTTTG
>NC_059283.1:13303444-13310944 GCF_017591435.1 Portunus trituberculatus
GAAAAAAAAACTTCTTTGGTCACTTCATCATCACACAGCCTTGAGGAAGCAAAAGATCTCTTGGTGTTTGGTTTTCCTTTCTATTCACTTGCAGATAACGAGGAAAAAACTTGAGTCACTTCATCACGGAGCCTAAAGGAAGCAAAAACTCTGTCCTGTTTACTTTTCCTCTTGTATTCCCTTGTAAATAATGAGGAAGATCTAATTTAGTAACATCAAAAAGCGTGGAGGAAGCAAAAGGTCTGCTGCTGATTTAATGACAAAAATCTATAGAAACTCATCTACAAAATCTTCTTCAGTACCTCACCTGCATCTAACTGCCTGAAAGAGAGAAAGCAAAATGTCTGCTGCTGTTTGCTCTCTAATTCTCTTCCCTACAAATACCGATAGAAAACTTCCTCGGTCACTTCCTCGCAAATAATAAACTTCTCTTCATTACCTCAAGACGAAACCATTTTTCTCCCGTTATTCCATCAAAATTCACTGTCATTCCTTTCACCTTCCTTATAATCCCACACAAACAAACACTTTCCTCCTCCTCCTCCTCCTCCTCCTCTTCCTCCTTCTCCTCCTCCTCCTCCATATAATCTGTCTGGGAAAGCGGCATACAACAAGCGAATAAGAGCGTTAATAAGAGTCATTTTCTCCCTCTTTGTTCCTGTTTCTCGGCTTTATGTGAGTGTTCCATTTGTTGTGGCTTTGTTTGTTCCCCGGGACGCGAGCCGCGCCGCCACGCCTACACTCACAATTATCTCGCGTGAAAAACGAGGCGAGGTGTCTGCGGGATGAGGGATGGGTGAAGGAGGAGGGAAGGAGACGAAGAGAGTGGGAGAGAGAGAAGGTGAGAGAGGAAAGGGAAGAGAAGAGAAATACAGAGGATACAGAACGAGCGATGAAAGTGTAGGAAGAGGAGTAGGAGGATAATAGGGAAGAAAGGGAAAGAGAGAGAGAGAGAAAGAAGGTGAGAGAGAGAAGGGAAGAGAAGAGGGACACAGAACGAGAATGTAAGCGATGAAAGAAAAAGAAGAGGAGCAGGAAGAGGATAGCGAAAATAGGGAGAGATAAAGATGGGAAGAGATAGGAAGAAAAGGGAAGGGAAAACAAGGATATGAACGATGGAAATGGAGGAAGAGGAATAAAAGCAGGTGGAGGAGAGAGAGAGAGAGAGAGAGAGAGAGAGAGAGAGAGAGAGAGAGAGAGAGAGAGAGAGAGAGAGAGAGAGAGAGAGAGAGAGAGGAGAGGAGTATAAAGCAAAGATATGAACGATGAAAATGAAGGAAGAGGGAGAGGAAGAGGAAGAAGAGGAAGAGAATGACGGAGAAGATAAGCAGAAGAGATATAGGGAGTGTGAAAAAAATAGAGGGAGAGAAAGGAGGAGCTAGATAATAGTAAAACAGACATGAAAAGAAAAAGAGAAGAAGAACAGGAGGAAAACAATAAAGGAAGGAAGAGACAAAATTCGCTGATAAAAATTAAAACACAGAAAAGGAATAAACAAAGACACAAAGTAAAACGAAGCAGAAACAGAGAAAATAAAAAAAAGGAAGCAAGAAAACAAAAAAGAAAAGGAGAAAATGAAAAACTAAAAAAACTTAAGAAAAAAAGCGAATCGTGTGTGTGTGTGTGTGTGTGTGTGTGTGTGTGTGTGTGTGTGTGTGTGTGTGTGTGTTAGAAAGAGGGATGAGGAAGAACAGAGAATGGAAAAGACATAGAAAACGAACAAGGACAAAAATAGAAACACCTCAAGAAAAGAAATAAACAGGAAAAACCAACAAACCGAGAAAGACGGAAAATAGAATATAACTGAATAAAAGGACGAAGGAGAGACAACGACAAGATAAACAGAGAAAAATAAGAAAGGACGCGAAAAACGAAAAAAAAATAGAGAAAGATATGAAGAAATAGCACGCTTGGAAGAGAGAGAGAGAGAGAGAGAGAGAGAGAGAGAGAGAGAGAGAGAGAGATATTCTGTCCCCGCCCTTGGACAAACAAGAGTAACAATGATTCGTGGATTCCCTTGCATGATCACATACGCCTCACGCCTCAAGGATTACTCACAGATCCTGCTCCCTCCAAGACTCCTCCAGGACTCCACTTTACCTCCTCCTCCATTCCTCTCCCTCCTCCTCCTCCTCCTCCTCCTCCTCTTCTTCCTCTTCCTCTTCCTCTCACCTGTGGAGGAAACGCGTCTTTGCCTATTGTGATCCCTAAATTTACCTTCCTCTTATTCTTCTTACAAACTTCTCTCTCTCTCTCTCTCTCTCTCTCTCTCTCTCTCTCTCTCTCTCTCTTAATTTCATATTAATAGTAAGTTGAAGATATCATGTTTGACTAATTTTTGCATGAATGAAAGAAGAAGAAGAAGAAGAAGAAGAAGAAGAATAAAAGAAGAAGAAGAAGAAGAAGAAGAAAAGAATAAAAGAAGAAGAAGAAGAAGAACAACAACAACAAAAGAAAAAGAAAAGTTACAAATACGCGTCACAACCCACACACTCTCTCTCTCTCTCTCTCTCTCTCTCTCTCTCTCTCTCTCTCTCTCTCTCTCTCTCTCTCTCTCTCTCTCTCTCTCTCTCTCTCATACACATGCCCTCTTCCTCAGGCATTCTTTTCCTCCTCTCTTCGACCTCCTTCTTTTCTTCCATCACTTATTTTCTTTCTTTATTTTTTGCCTCCTCTTACTTATCCCAAAGCTCTATCTTTCTTTCCTACTTTCTTACCTCCTCCTCCTCCTCCTCCTCCTCCTCCTCCTCGACACTCATCCACACCTCCCTCCTCTCCCTTTCTATCTAGGCTTTGGGTGTGACGGGTGAATATTCAGCGCATCTCTCTCTCTCTCTCTCTCTCTCTCTCTCTCTCTCTCTCTCTCTCTCTCTCTGACTATCCTCATGTTATTTTTTATCCCTTCTTGCCTCAGACAGACAGACAAATGGGTAAATAGACAGACAGATAGATAGATAAACTGACAGACTGATAGATAAATAGACAGACAGACAAACAGACAGACAGACAGATAGATAGATAGACAGAGGTATATCGATAGCTAAACAAATATATATATATATATATATATATATATATATATATATATATATATATATATATATATATATATATATACATAGACAGATAAGTACTCTCTCTCTCTCTCTCTCTCTCTCTCTCTCTCTCTCCCCCGAGGCAGCAACGCGCCTAATGCACCCACACACACGCTAAGTGGCACCCCTCCCCCCTTCCCCACCCACTGGCGCCCCACGAGGAAAATTAGGCTAGATTTTATATATACACTCGTCACCCTTAAAAAAACATATAAATAGAAAGAAAACGAGTACCTTATCTTTTTTAACTTATTATTATCATTATTTATTTCTTTTCCTTTTGGTTACTTTTTATTTATTAATTTACTTATTATTTTTCGGTGATGTCTGCTAAAAATGTGAGATGATGTAGTGATGGTGGTGGTGGTGGTGGTTGTAGGGTTGAGTTAAACCTTCTGGACACACATGAGATTTATTTTTCCAAGGGCAGCGTGGAGTACAGGTGTGTCTTGTGGCTGTGTCTATCTGCCTCTGAAGCGGCGGACTCACTCACTGGCTGAAGGAATAGATGCCACACAACACATGGAGCATCGTTACTAATTAGATATGTACCTAATGCTAATTGTGACACGTGTTTGTAGTTTCAATGTGCTCGTGTTTATTTACTGGCAAATGATATGTGTGAATGTGTGAATTTGATGTGTTTGTTATGTATACGTGTGAATGTGTTAGCATTAGCACGTGGTGGTGGTGTTAGTGTGGTGCATGTGGTGTGTGTGGTGTGTATGACTGTTTGAGTGGTGGGTTTGTGGAGTAGGGAGGAGTAAGTGGTGTTGGTGTTGGTGGTGGTGGTGGTGGTGGTGGTGGTGGTTGTTGTAGTAGTAGTAGTAGTAGTAGTAGTAGTAGTAGTAGTAGTAGTAGTAGTAGTAGTAGTAGTAGTAGTAGTAGTAGTAGAAGTAGTGGTGGAGTAAAAGTGGTGGTGAGTAAAGCGGTGGTGGCAGTGGTGGTAGAGGTGGTGGTGAAGTAGTGGTGGTAGTAGAAGTAGAAATAGTAGTAGAAGTAGAAGTATAAGTAGTAGTAGCAGTAGTAGTAGTGGTTGTAGTAATAGTATTAGAAGTAATAGTAACAACAATAGCATCAGTAGTAGTAGTAGTAGTAGTAGTATCCTCTGGCTAGTACAGTGGTAACGCGGTGGCCTGGCACTGCTAAGGTTGGTAGATCGAGTCTCGCTTGGGCTCATGAGTTTAAGGTGTTTACTGGGAGGTTACTGCTGTGGTTGGAGCGCCACAGTGGGGAGTTGGGTACGCAAGGCTGACGTTGTGGAGAGCACCAACTGTGGTGGATACCGGAAATAAAAACCAACGAACTTTAACTTTAGTAATAGTAGTAGTAGTAGTAGTAAATAGAAGTAGGAGAAGTTATAGAAGTAGGAGATCCAAGGAGGAGGAAGAGGAGGCGGAAATAGAGAAGAGAAATATGAAGACTCGGAGAAGGAGGAGGAGAGGAATATGAAGAAGAGTAGAAGGAGGAGCGGGAAGAAAGCACGGTGGACGAAGACGAAGATGAGGAACAGAATAAAGTGTGGAAGGAGATTTAGAAGAGCTAAGAGGAAGCGTAAAGAGAGGGAGAGAGAAGCGCAGTGTTTGAGAAGGAATACAAAACATCAACAATACAGAAGACGAGTTAATTATTTTTCAAACGATAAATCAATCAAATGAAGAAGTGACGTTTTTATTGGAATTTCCAAACACAACGACTTCAATATGCTTTCTCCTTCTTGATTTCTGTATTTCATGTAACGTTATTCTATTTTATTTATTGGTTTTAATTTACGTTCTTTAGAGACTAAATTAAAAAGATCTACGACAGAGACCCTTAGATGCTACAGGAAACATAAGACTGGTGTACGCAAATGTGCTTTATTTCCTTCTTTGTTTCTTTATATTTGCATTATTATTCTATTATATTTTATGCTTATTTTTTTTTTTAACGTTCCTAAGAGAGGCGTGTATTGAGAACGGGCATGACAGAGGTCTTTAAGTGGTATATGCTGAAAACAAGATTGGTGCAAGTATTAGGGAGGTGGTGGCGTAGTGGATAAGGTGGTGAGCGTGGGATCGGGCAGACGTCCACGCGTAGGTTCGAATCCCACCACGTACCGCTTTAAAGCTATGCCATTTGTGGAGTGGTTTAAAGTTACCTACATGTCACCATAATACCCAGGTTCTAGGTGGTTACTCTAAAGATGCGCTTGGGTGGCGATATGGGCTCTAATATGGGTACCACTATAAATAAAATAGCCTGTGTCACTAATGGGTGGAGACTGAACAGGGCTTCCCACATATATTCTTCAAGTATGCCTACAGGCGCTATAGGCCATAACATAAAAAAAGTAAATATGCTTTTTCCTTCTTTATTTCTTTATTTTATTCATTATTATCATGTTTTACTTAATGTTTTAAATTTACATGCCTTTGAGGAAAGACTGAAAGTAGCCATGACAGAGCTCTTTAAATCAGACAGGAAGCATAGGATTGGTGTAAATATATGTTTTTTTTTCTTTATTTATTCTTTATTTTATTCATATTATTCTATTCTATATATCATTTTAAGCTTACGTTCCTTATAGAGACATAAATAAAGAAGAGACATGATACAGGTGTTTAAGTGGTACATGCAGGAAACATGATTAGCGTAAGTAAATATGGTTTTCTTTATTTATTTCTTTGTTTTATTCACTATCACTCTATTTTACCTATCATTTTAAGTTTACGGTCCTTAGAGAGGCATAAATTAGGAGTGGACATAATAAGAGGTCTTTTAAGTCTTTTAGGTTAGGTTAGGTTAGATTAGGAACGTAAGCCTGGTGTAAGCGTTTTTTTTTTTTTTTTTTTTTTTATACCATGTGGGCTTTTCACGGGAATTTTTGGGCTAAAGGGGATACTTTTTAGGGTACCTCTTATCTCAAAGCCCACCCGCTAGGAAACCGCTGCCCCGAGTGAGGAAGCCCAACCTGCACTCGGACCGTGGACAGGATTCGAACCCGTGCGCTTGGAGACCCCTCGGACCCCAAAGCACGCATGGTTTGTTCTTCTATATTTCTTTTTTTTCATTCACTAACATTCTATTTTATTTGCAACTCTAAGTTTACGTTCCTTAGAGAGGTATTAAGAGGGGCTATGATAGAGGTCTTGAAGTGATACTTGCAGGACACATAAGCTTTTTCCTTCCTTATTTCTTTATCTTATACATTATTATTCTATTTTATTTATTATTTTGAGTTTACGTTCCTTAGAGGCGCATAGATTAAGAGAGGCCATGATAGAGATCTTTAAATGGTACAAGAAACATAATATTGATTCAAGTGAATGTCTTCTTCTTCCTTTATTTCTTTATTTCATGCCCTATTATTCCATTTCATTTATCATTTTAAATTTATATTCCTTAGAGAGGCATGAATTAAGAGAGGCCATGATAAGAGGTCTTTAAATGGTACAAAGAACATGACAAGACTGGCGTACGCAAAATTCTCACGGTAGGTAATCAGAACAGGACAAAAATAACAGGATTAATCTTGAAAAATTAGGCTCAAGAAAGACAGAGAGGAAGAAATTGGTTTTCAAATTAGAGTGGTAGGTGGAGGAAATGGACTCAGCAATCAGGTTATTAGTGCTGAGTCATAAGGGAGCTTTACAAGATTAGACAAATTTATAGATGGTGAGGATAGTGAAAATAGTTACGTGTGTTTCATAGGTAGGGAGAGAGAGAGAGAGAGAGAGAGAGAGAGAGAGAGAGAGAGAGAGAGAGAGAGAGAGAGAGAGAGAGAGAGAGAGAGAGAGAGAGAGAGAGAGAGAGAGAGAGAGAGAGAGAGAGAGAGAGAGAGAGAGAGAGATAGATAGAGAGATATAGATAGATAGATAGATAGATAGATAGATATAAATAGATAGAGGGAGAGAGATAGATAGATATAGATAGATAGAGGGAGAGAGATAGATAGAGAGATACACAGAAAGATAGATAGATAAATACATAGATAAAAATATAAAGTCAAATAGATAACTTATTAACAAAAACAACATGTACATTGAAATTAGAATGACTATATTAACTGAACAGATAGATACATACATAGATAGATAGATAGATAGATAGATAGTTTATTAACCACAAGAACGTGTATATCGAATTTAAAACGACTATATAAGCTTAAAGGTCCGGCGAACTACCTTTCCAACACCTCACTACAAGACAAACACATGTAGTTAAAAGAAAGGCATATGAAGGAGACAAAAAAGACGAAAAATTAGACATACATGAACTGTCACGTGTTTTATTAGTTCCCTGCGGCTCATGTCTCCATATCAAATCAGTTTTCACTAATACCCTCGGCTGGCTTAGAATGATTAACGAGGGAGAAGTTTCAAATACATATATCCTTAACTCAAAATGTCTTGCTGGATGTTTA
>NC_059283.1:13313444-13318444 GCF_017591435.1 Portunus trituberculatus
GAGAAAGGTAAGAATCACTTAGACTACTGGTTAACTCTTGTATTAGAGAGTTGGACAGAATAGGGGTGAAAGGAAGAAGAAAACCTTGTGCAACGAGGCCGCAAGAAGAGGGGAGGCATGCAGTTAACAAGATCAGAAGAGCAGTTAGCATGAAAATACCGGTGGGAAAGAAGGCTGAAGACAGTCAGTCAGAGGAAAGGAATTGATGACACGAAAAGCTTTTGATTCCATCCTAATTAATAAAATTGTATGAGTAGAACCTCCATGCATGCAAAGAGTACTGTAGCAAGAAACCCATTTTTCTGTCAGTCTTAAGGAATGTATAACTTCCTTTACCTTCAACTAGGATTAACTGTAGCGACACCAAGTAAGAGTCCAATCACTTAAAATATACAGTTCAAGAGTTACAAATGATTCCAGATAATTTAGTATGGGTAGGGGTGGTATCAAATTTTCTACTTCACATCTGGAGGTCCACATACCTTTTGATAACTTAATATGGGTAGGGAAGGTATCGAACTTTCTACTTCACATCCGAGTCTTTACATACTCACTTAACATTCCAAGTAAACAGATCAGGAGCTACAAACGATTCCTGATAATTTAGCATGGGTTGGGATGGTATCGAACTTTCTACTTCACACCTGGAGTTACAAAAGGCTTCAGATAATTTAGTATTGGTAGGGAAGGCAATTTTCTACTTCACATCTGAGTCTTCACATATTCACTTAGCATTCAAAGTAAAGACCTCAGAAGTTACAAATGACTTCCGATAACCTGGCATGGGTAGGGATGGTGTCTAAATTTCTGCTTCACATCTGGAGTTACAAAGGCTTCAGATAATTTAGTATTGGTAAGGAAGGCAATTTTCTACTTCACATCCGAGTCTTCACAAATTTACTTAGCACTTAAAGCAAACAGTTCAGTAGTTAGGAATGCCTTCACCTACAACTTACGTCCATATTCTGAAACGCTTAGTCTCTCACCATCACTGTTTTCCAAAGGCTCCAGTTAAAGATGCTCGTGTTTCTAAGGATACTTTTATGGTTCTGGTGATAGACTGGCAAGATTTCTAGTTTATTAATAAGATAAATTGTCTTGAAAACCTGTCTATTTGTCTCTGTGGCTTTGCAAAATTGTCATAGTGAGAGGGTGAGGCGTCTCTGAATACGGGCGTTAGTATCTCTTTTATGTATGAAGGGAAAACCAGACAAGAGAAATAAAAGAAAAGATTAAACAAAAAGGTTCACTGAGATGGCAGTCCACGAACAGGATCAAGGGATAAATGTCTCGAAACCTCCCTCAAAAATTTCAGATCCTAGGTAGATGGAAATACAGAAGCAGGCAGGGAGTTCCAGAGCTTACCAGATTGTTTAGTGATGGTACTGTACCTAAGTTTACTGGTTTATATCTAGGCTTCCAAAATCCTACTTGTGATTAACTACTTCAGATTTTGCAGTCTTTTGAAGGTGCAATGTACCATGAATTGTGAATATATGCAGATGAATTTATATGCTTAAGTATCCTATTTAAATTCCAAGTTCAAATCTAAGCTTTCAAAATTATATAACTCTGAAATACTTTACTATCAGGGAGTCTTCGAATGTTCATCGTACAGTAAGTCACAAAACTCTCCTTAAAGTGTGGTGAGAACTGTGGTGTAGGGAACACTATGAATCCCGCTGCCTGATCACGTGTGGCATCAGTACGGTTGGTATGCGTGGCTTGACGTGATGCAAGTATGCCCAATTTATTTTCCATGTCATAATACACGGCAACCATCCCCAGTGTGCAGGGTTGCCAACTGTTGTCACCGTAATCAATAAACATGTCAAATGATATCGCTCATTTCATTAGAATGTAGACTTGTTAATACATACTCAACAAAGCACCGTAACACATTCACCACGAAACAAATTGACAGCAGGAACGCAATCCATTGAGAACAGGTTATTCATGTTGGCATCCCTGCGCGAGTTTAATACAGCTACACCTGCATGAATCAATCGAACAACACTCGTAAATGAAGCAATAAGACTTAACATGCCACAGAAACACTTCATGAAACAGTCTTACCAACCCTGCCGAGAACTCCACTGACCTCACTGCAACTTCCCTTTCTAAAGCATGTGTACTATCTGGAACCAAACACTTGCGGAGTTAGCGTTCAGCACAGTGCAGTTAAGTGTGTCTAGAGGCTACCGTCATGCTGCAGGATATATTTAGGGTCCTGAGGGCACGCTGAAGGGGACTGGGCTGTGAGGAACGTTGTAGAGGTGCTTTGAACAGCGTAATGGCGTTTCCATGTTGCCTATCGTTCAAAAGGGCTGCGTGGCGATATCTTTAAAACATAGCTGAAGGGGATAGCCTGAGGGAGGATAGAGGGAAGGGAGGAGGGTGGGGGGGTGGAAGAGGGGAGTGAAGGGAACATGTAAGGGGGGAAAAAAGGAGGAATGGATATTGTGATGGAAGGATGTGTGGAATGGCGTGTATGATGGAAAGAGGAAAGGATGGAGATGATGATGGAGAGGGGAAAAAGGAAGGAGAAATGGAAGATCAATAGGGTATATAGGGGAAAAAAAAAGGATGGAGAAAGGAGTGGATAAAAGGAGAAAGAAAAACTGAGAGAGGATTGGTAGCTAGGAATAAGACTCCGAAATAGGGAGAGATGAAGGAGTATAAGAATGAAGAGGAATGAGATACAAAAATAAAGGATGGAGGAGTGGGATAATGGGAGAAAAAAAAATTGAGAAAGGACAAGAGGCTAGGAATAAGACAGAGAAATAAGGAGAGATGGAGTATAAAAATTAAGAGGAATGAAATACAAAAAAAAAAAATGGAGAAAGTGTTAATATGTGCAGTGTGTGTGTGTGTGTGTGTGTGTGTGTGTGTGTGTGTGTGTGTGTGTGTGTGTGTGTGTGTGTGTTTCACTGTTTGATCTGCTGCAGTCTCTGACGAGACAGCCAGACGTTACCCTACGGAACGAGCTCAGAGCTCATTATTTCCGATCTTCGGATAGGCCTGAGACCAGGCACAAACAACCGGGACAACAAGGACACAACTCTTCGATTTACATCCCGTACCTACTCAAGGAGTAGATAAAAGGTGAAATAAAAACATAGAGGACAGGTAGCTAGGAATAAGAGGGAGAAATAAGGAGAGATGAAGAAGTATAAGAATGAAGAAGAATGAGATAGGAAGAAAGTAAAGGAGCGTGAGAAAAATTAGGAAAAAATTTGATTCCTGAAATTATTTGTTAAACTTTATTTTCCTATATGTACTAGCACAATATAATTCATGACGTAGTGTATGGATTTAGATAAATGAGGTGAGAATGACATAGATAAATGATTGCAAAAAAAATAATGAAAAAATCTGTATATCTTAATTTTCATTTAAATATTGATGCAATATGATTAATTCTTTTTGCCCCATCATGAATGCATCCATTAGTCACTCACAGGAAAGCAAATGGCAGAATAAAGGTTCATTATATCAGCTAAACATGAAAAATACGTCTTAAAAATGCATCCTCTCTATTTCACCCCACTCGCTGTCCACACCAACTTTATGATATTAACAACCTATGGCGGCAAGGCTCGTGATCAGACTTCTGCAAGCACCTCTTTTACATTTCAAAGCATCAAGTGGAAGGAATTTCAACCCCTTCAGTACCATGACGCGTTTCCATATCCATTCTGCTTTCTATTTGGTGATTTCATACAGCTTCAGAAACTTATGTGGGGATTGAAATAGTGAAGACTCTGGCCATCAATCTTCTGACCTCCATAGACGCTTCTTAAAGTCAATAAAACCTTCTAATCGTAACCAAAACTTATGGTAAAAATGCGTCCCGGTACTGAAGGAGTTAATGTATTTTTTACAGTTTTAGTGAGAGATTAACACGCTTTTTACAGTATCAACAGGATGAATGCTCATGAAAGCCCAGCTAATCATTTCTGTGGCCTTGGAAAAACAATAGTGGTAAGAGAGCATAGAGTTTCTGAATACAACCCTGAGTACAACCCTGCATACAACTATTAGAAAGGCGATAGGCACGAGACACAAGAAACAAAAGAAATATGCACCTTAATTCAGTAATGTTTGATATGGATAGTTTTTTTTATGTTAGAGAGAATTGGCCAAAGGTAACAATATGAAAAAAATAAATAAATAAGGCCCACCCAGTCGCTCGCCCCTTACAGATCCGAGAGGGTTAGCCAGGGATAAGACAGGGATAAATGTCTTGAAGCCTTCCTCTTAAATGAAGTCAAGTCATAGGATGCTGGAAATACAGACACAGGTAGGAAGTTCAAGAGTTTACCATAGAAAGGTATGAATGATTGAGAGTACCCGTTAATTAGAGTTGAACAGAATAGGGGTGAGAGGAAAAGCTTTGTGCAGCGAGACCACAAGAGGAGTTATCAATTTACCTAACTCCTCTCATTCTTGGTTTCCCACTTCATTCTGGAAATAGAGGATACATATTCCTAAGGCTTTACTGATGAAAGGAGAGAAGGTTACGAGGCGGAGAGAACCGTGGTAGAGGCGGTAGAAGATTGTGAGGCGAGTTAGTCATTGTAGAAGAGTAGAAAGTGTGATGAACAAAGAACATCATTCACCATACCTGTTAAAATGATGGAATTACTATAAGTAGATGTTGGGCAAGGCTCCGGCAGTGTTGCAGTGTTCGAGAAGGCACAGAGAGCAACACAGGCGCCACACTCCACATGAATAAGTCGCATCCCTTCCGTTCCATGTTTCAAAGCCGTTCGGTACCCGAACGACACACACACAAAAATGGACTTTACTACCAGACAAAATTAACAAAGAAACAAGAACTAAGGAATGGGTTAATGGAATACGAAAGGAACAAAAAATATACATACATCAACTCATACAAAAAATAAAAACAATAAGAAATGAGTTACGGGAATATGAAAACGAAAAAAAAAATGCAGAACTATACACCTCCGTACAAAGAAAGAAAAATAAACCTA
>NC_059283.1:13323444-13333444 GCF_017591435.1 Portunus trituberculatus
CACACACACACACACACACACACACACACACACACACACACGATGTTACCTAATGGTCCGTGTCGAGTATTGGATGACACGTCAAATAAACGTCTGGTTTGAGAGAGAGAGAGAGAGAGAGAGAGAGAGTGTGTGTGTGTGTGTGTGTGTGTGTGTGTGTGTGTGTGTGTGTGTGTGTGTGTGTGTACAACAAGGAGTGAAAAAGACAGTGAAGAGATGAAGAAAGGAGAAAGGGGAAGGGAGAGAAGGGAGAGATAAAGGGACGCAGAGAGATAAGGCCAAAGAGGAATGATTGAAGGAAGGAAGGAAGGAAGGAAGGAAGCAAAGAAGGAAGAAAGAAGGAGAGGAGGAAAGAAAGAAAGGAAGGAAAGAACGAAGGGGAAAGGAGAGGAAAGGATAATTCAGGAGGAGAGAAGGAATAAGAAGACCTCACAACCTGATACAAAACTCATCACACACACACACACACACACACACACACACACACACACACACACACACACACACACACACACACACACACACACACACACGGACTAATTACCACACTCACCGCCTACATCAGGTGCACACATGACTGTTTGTGAGATCGTGTGCGTGTGGCGGGCATGTGCACTTACCGAGGTGAAGGAATGGAAGGGGGAGGGAGGGAGGGGGGTGTCGGGATAATACACCTCGTCGACTTATTCATTAATTCATAACTCTTTCACTCATGGACAATTTTTTCTCATAATTGCGTACATTTGTTATATAAGAGGGGAAAGCTGGCCAAGGGCAACATAAAGAGTGAAATAAAAAAGGTCCACTTAGTTCCCAGTCCCCTTGCAGGTCCGAGAGAGTTAGCCAAAGGAAAGGGAGAAATGTCTTGAAAACTTCCTCTGAAATAAAGTTCGGTCATAGGAGTTGGAAATACAGAACTAGGCAGGGAGTTCCAGAATCTAGCAGAGAAAGGTATGAATGATTGAGAGTACTGGTTAACTCTTGCGTTAGAGAGCTGGACAGAATAGGGGTGGGAGAAAAAGAAATCCTTGTGCAGCGATGCCGCAGGAAGAGGGGAGGCATGCAGTTAGCAAGATCAGAAGAGCAGTTATTATGAAAATAGCGATAGAAGATAGCAAAAATGCAATATTGCGGCGGTGAGAAAGAGGCTGAAGTCAGAAGAGAGGAATTGATAAGACGGAAAGCTTTTTAGATGCATTTTTGAATGACAATCTTTAGTTATGTAACAAATGGATAGATAAATGAGAGACAATTTATCTATTATTTTACGTGTTTGTCAACAGAAATAATTTCCCTCTTAGTAATGATGTGAATTTCTAAAGACCGTGACAGGAAACGTTATCACGGAAGCTTATAGGAAAGGAAAACAAACAGGAAATAAAAGTACAGAATAAAATATATATATATATATATATATATATATATATATATATATATATATATATATATATATATATATATATATATATATATATATATATATATATATATATATATATATATATATAAATTAATATATATGTATATACTATATATATAGTATATACAATCATGTATATATATGTATATATATATATATATATATATATGATATATGTATATATGTATGTAGATGTGTGTGTGTGTGTGTGTGTGTGTGTGTGTGTGTGTGTGTGTGTGTGTGTGTGTGTGTGTGTGTGTGTGTGTGTGTGTGTGTGTGTGTGTGTGTGTGTGTGTGTGTGTGTGTGTGTGTGTGTGTGTGTGTGTGTGTGTGTGTGTGTGTGTGTGTTCGCGCGTAAAGAAAGTTACATACATACATGAAACAAAAATAAATTAAACAAACTAGTGAAAAAGAGGCTACCTAACATATAAATCCATCAGATGAGACGACACTTGCAAGGAATAGATGGACAGGAAAGACATAGTGTAAATAGATTGTTAATTACCAGAGTGACTCGCGCAATATGTTACCGGAGACAGTCAACATGTATGCAGGAAACACGGACGCACACACACTGAAAGAAACATACGGTGAAATATTAGTGCACAGAACACTTAGAGATTGACTCCACAATCTGAATAAATGATTACGCAACATTTTTTCACACACACACACACACACACACGGCCCGGTAGCTCAGTGGTTAGAGCGCTGGCTTCACAAGCCAGATGATCGGGGTTCGATTCCCCGGCCGGGTGGAGATATTTGGGTGTGTCTCCTTTCACGTGTATCCCCTGTTCACCTAGCAGTGAGTAGGTACTGGATGTAAATCGAGGAGTTGTGACCTTGTTGTCCCGGTGTGTGGTGTGTGCCTGGTCTCAGACCTATCCCAAGATCAGAAATAATGAGCTCTGAGCTCGTTCCGTAGGGTAACGTCTGGCTGTCTCGTCAGAGACTGCAGCAGATCAAACAGTGAATTACACACACACACACACACACACACACACACACATATCACGTGTGTGTGTGTGTGTAATTTCTTATTGGAACTCCTACAGTATTACTTGTATTTAAGATTTACTCGACAGCTAAGAAAACGCCATAAAACCATAAATGTTGTGGCGCCTTTCAGGGTTATATTATACTGATAAGTTAACGAAGAAATTGCTTCACACCTCAAGATGAAAGAAAAATGGACTACACTGTGCAGCATTCTTCATGACCAGCTGTCCTGCAGGGATATTTCATGGCAGGTGGTGGTGGTGACTGTTTTTCTGTGTGAACTCTTGCGTACTAGTCTTTCGAAGATCCAGTTCGGTCTTCACCAAACAGGTATGTCTCTTATCATTGTCCTACATCTGAGTTCGCTTCATACTCTGCTTTCTGCTTACTAGTAATTGAGTTATTTTAACTTCGTGCGACTCGTAAAACAATGAAAAATCAATATATTGTAAATGCATTTACTGAAAAGCAGGCAATACACTTCTATTTTGTCCATCTTCTGACGCCGCATTTCGTCACAAGTTTGACACGACATGAGCCAATCTATTGCATCGCGCTGTTCTGTCACACTGACGGCTTTTTTACATATCAACCAAAACCAAAATGCATTCTGTTCTACAAATCAGCCGAGTAGTGATCGTGAAGCGCGTGGACACACGGAGCCCCACCATGGTGACTGTGGCATACAAGGGCTGGTGGCAGACGCCCAAGGTGCACCTGCGCCTGACTCTGGACCCAGTGCCCAAGTATGCCCGGCAGCTGCGTGAGGAGGGGAAGTGTGAACTGCAGCAGAGGTTCTCTCGAGGCCGGGGACCCATGCTGCGGGTTAAGGGCCGCACTAAAAAGTTAGTGGTGCGCCTGTACAAGGGGGGAAGCCTCAAGACCCAGGCCGAGATCACCCTGGGCGACCTTCTCTCCAGCACCGCCGAAGGGGTGACGCAGATCCCCTTCAAGCTCGAGGAGGGAGGCAAGCTAGAGAAGGCCTTCGTAGAGATGGAGCAGATCAGCCCCAACCCCACACCGCTGCCTCCACCACTGCTCCCAATAACATTCAAGTTCCTCTCCCGAGACATCTCACCAGGGGAGACAATGTTCCCACCAGCACGGGAGCCAACGCCTTTCAGGCTCAAGCAGCTGATGGGAGACATGTATGGGCCTGTGACTGACAAGACTGACTGGTCCAAGCCTTTCACGTTTGATCCTGAAAGCTTAACCGATGATGACAGCCATGAAGGCGCTCAGTCACTGCACACCGATACGCGCAACACTGACACCGGGTCATCCAATGACCAGGACACGGATGACCACGAACACGGCGAGGCTTTCTGTCCCGAGGCAGAGTCGAGCACTATGGTGTTCCAGTTGCTGCCCTTGCGTCGCCTTAGCAGTGCTGACCGAAGTGACATCCTGGGGCGGCGCTGGCTCTCCGATGACGTCATGGACCTGGCTCAGGACATACTGCAGAGACAGTTTCCAGACACTAGCGGTCTGTATGCCTGCGGCGCCGCCTTCACCCTGCCGCCGCTCCAGCCCGGAGACACCTCTCTGTTCCTGCAAGTGGTGAACCGATCCGCACCGCTGCAACTGGACTCCATGGCTGACTATGGTCGCCTGACAGGTACCCACTGGCTACTGCTGTCCTCCTACGGTGTGGAGCGCAGCGGCCAGCTGGCAGTGTATGACTCCATGTACAACAGCCTGTCCGCCTGCACGACTGCACTGGTGGAGCAGCTGCAGGAGCTGCACGTGCCGCCACCAGGCGCCATGATGCGGCGTGTGCAGCGCCAGAATGATGGGTACAGCTGCGGCCTGTTCGCACTGGCCTTTGCCTTCAGCATAGCAGTGGGGCAGGACCCATGCACCGTGCGGTACGACCGGGCTAGCATGGCTCCACACCTGGTGATGTGCCTGGAGCAGGGCGTGGTGCAGCCCTTCCCTTCCGTGCCTGTGGGAAGAGGCCGCTGAGGAGATACACGACTCAGGACACAGTATTCTCAGGAGGGCTTTCAATTAGCATTTTTCTTAGATGACTGGGAGAGGCAGCCCGGGCCAGGCCAGGAGGCTGCCCTGTGGAGGGGAAGGGAGAGGCAGCCCGGGCCGGGCCAGGAGGCTGCCCTCTGGAGGGGAAGGGAGAGGCAGCCCGGGCCAGGCCAAGAGGCTGCCCTCTGGAGGAAGGAGAGGCAGCCCAGGCCAGGCCAGAGGCTGCCCTCTGGAGGGAAGGCAGCCCGGGCCAGACCAGGAGGCTGCCCTCTGGAGGGGAAGGGAGAGGCAGCCCGGGCCGGGCCAGGAGGCTGCCCTCTGGAGGGGAAGGGAGAGGCAGCCCGGGCCAGGCCAAGAGGCTGCCCTCTGCAGCCCGGGCCAGGCCAAGAGGCTGCCCTCTGGAGAGGAAGGGAGAGGCAGCCCGGGCCAGGCCAGGAGGCTGCCCTCTGGAGGGGAAGGGAGAGGCAGCCCGGGCCGGGCCAGGAGGCTGCCCTCTGGAGGGGAAGGGAGAGGCAGCACGGGCCAGGCCAAGAGGCTGCCCTCTGGAGGGGAAGGGAGAGGCAGCCCGGGCCAGGCCAAGAGGCTGCCCTCTGGAGGGAAGGAGAGGCAGCCCGGGCCAGGTCAGGAGGCTGCCCTCTGCAGGGGAAGGGAGAAGCAGCCCGGGCCGGGCCAGGAGGCTGCCCTCTGGAGGGGAAGGGAGAGGCAGCCCTGAGTTGTTCTATTAGACTACATTTCCTGGATATCACTTCTTGAGACACGTTTCTTTTATTTCTAAGTCTTATATCAAACACCAACACAATGCTGGGCGTGCTGATTAAAAGTAATTAAGATAATACAATGACGAAAATGTTCCTTTAACGAGAAACAAAAGCCATGGCTAAACAAAGTCTTATCACGGATTATAATCTTATTTTACATTTCTGTTAGTAAAATAAATATCAAAACAATGTAAGCTCTATTAAGAAAAGAGAAAATAGCGTGATAGAGAGGTGTATTAGCTTATTATTATTTTTTTTTTGCACTTCTCGGCAACTCCTCCGGAACATCCCTCTCCCCTCCACCTCCACCTCTTCCTACACAGTGACTCTTTAAGCTATCTGGAAACACCTGCCCAAAATATGAGATGGGGAGCTGCTACCTTGGCTGCAGCGTGACTTATGGGGGGTTAAGGGGGGCGGCATCGGAGGGGGCATCGCGGAGATCACCGAGGCTGGGCAGGACAGTGATGTGGTGGCGGTGGTGTGGTTTGATGGTGGTGGTGGTGTTGGTGTTGTGGTTTGGTGTGGTGTGGTGTAATGTGGTGTAATGTGTGATGTACTGGTGTACTGGTGCATAGCTTTGTCTGGTGTGGTGTGGTGTGGTGTGGTGTGATGTAGTATGGTGTGGTGTATTGGCGTATAGAGCTGTCTAATGGTAGTGTGGTGTGGTGTGGTGTTGTGTGACGTGGTGTAATGGTGTACAGAATTGTCTGATGGTGGTGTGGTGTGGTGTGGTGTGGTGTGGTATGGTGTGGCGTGTTGTGGTGTGGTGTGGCATGTTGTGGTGTGGTGTGGTGTGGTGTGGTGTAGTGTATTGGTGTATAGCGCTGTCTGATGGCGGTGTGGTGTGGTGTGGCCTGGCCTAGCGTAGCGTGGTGTGGTGTGGTGTGGTGTGGTGTGGTGTGGTGACGTGTGATGTGGTGTGGTGTAGTGAAGTGTGGTGTGGTGTGGTGTGGGATAGTGTGATGTGGTGTGGTGTGGTGTGGTGTGGGATAGTGTGATGTGATGTGGTGTGGTGTGGTGTGGTGTGGTGTGGGATAGTGTGATGTGGTGTGGTGTAGTACGGTTTGCTGTGGTGTAGTGTGGTGCGGTGTGGTGCAGTGAAGTGTGGTGTTTTGTGGTATGGAGTATTGGTGTATAGCGCTGTCTGATGATGTGGTGTGTGGTGATGTTGTGGTGTCTGGTGGTTGTGTGTACTGGTGGTCTGCTGGGTGATGCTGTGGTGGTGGTGATGATGGTGGTGTCTTTTGGTGCTGTGGTGAGCTAGTGTCTGGTATTTGTGCGTGCTGGTGGTGTGTAGTGTGAGGGTGTTTGGTGGTGGTGTGGTGATGTTTGGTCTGATGGTGTCTGGTGTGGTGGTGCGGTGTGGTGATGTTTGGTACACAATGCCCAGTGCACGTCAGAAACAACTCTAGTTGCCTCACCGGTGCACCACACATATGCAGGCTGTCTTGGTGAGAGCATCAACACTCACTCTGGAGATTTGGCTGTGAGATGGAGCCTATCACCGGGACGACAATATCTAAGTCACGAAAAACAGAGCTGGTAATCCTGACGAGTTGACTACCAGGCTGCACACACACACACACACACACACACACACACACACACACACCCGTAGTGTAGTGGTTAGCACGCTCGACTCACAATCGAGAGGGCCGGGTTCGAGTCCCGATAAGTGGCGAGGCAAATGGGCAAGCCTTTTAATGTGTGTTCCCTGTTCACCTAGCAGTAAATAGGTACGGGATGTAACTCGAGGGGTTGTGGCCTCGCTTTCCCGGTGTGTGGAGTGTGTTGTGGTCTCAGTTCTACCCGAAGATCGGTCTATGACCTCTGAGCTCGCTCCGTAATGGAGAAGACTGGCTGGGGTGACCAGCAGGCCACCGAGGTAAATTACACACACACACAATTGATTGTAAAATATGAATACTTCTTAAATTTATAAGCTCTGTGTGGATATATTGAACTTTAAATATACATATATACATACATACAGACAAACACTAAGTCACACAGAACAGAGGGGGGGGGGGCGGACATAGCTTACCGTATGTCTCAGTATCACCAGTACACCAGTCACCGTGCAACACAGTCACGACACACAGGCAAGCAGTGCGGCGGCCCGAAGCTCACACCGTCAACAGTCAGTCAGTCACACACTGCACTCACTTTCCCTTTCTCTCGCTCACATGTCTTATCGAGCCGTCATGGTCTCAGTACTCCTGTGTCTCTGTGTCTCTGTCTCTGTCTCTGTGTCTGTCTGTCCGTCTCTCTCTCTCTCTCTCTCTCTCTCTCTCTCTCTCTCTCTCTCTACTACGAATATTCCCTGCCCTCTCGTATCATCACCTCTGCCAGGTGATACCAAACTAACCAACACTACCTTGCAAGACATCTTTGCGGGTCATGCTCATTACTAATATTGCTAATGGTAATTACTACCTACACTATACATATTCACAATCGCAGAACTATATTATTTTTTTTGAAGGAGAACCGATCAAGGGCAAAATGATATACGATTGAAAAAATAAAAAAGGTCCACTGAGGCACCGGTCTTCTAAAAAGGTTAAAAAAACAACCGAAAAGTATTGCGCAGATGCCTTGAAACCTTCCTCTTGAATGAGTTAAAGTCATGGGAAGATCAAAATACAGAAGCAGGTAGAGACTTCAGAGTTTAACACGTGCCGCCGTGGTACAGTGGAACCATGCGTGCTTTGAGGTCCGAGGGGTCTCCAAGTGCAAGGGTTCGAATCCTGTCCACGGTCCGAGTGTAGGTTGGGCTTTCTCACTCAGGGCAATGGTTTCCTAGCGGGTGGGCTTTGAGATAGGAGGTACCCCAAAACGTATCCCCTTTAGCCCATAAATTCCCGTGAAAAGCCCACATGGTATAAATAAAAAAAAAAGGGATGAATGATTAAAAGCACTGGTTAATTTTTGCATTAGAGAGGTGGACAGAATAAGAAAGAGAGAAGGAAGAAAGTTTTGTGCAGCAAGGCGCGGGAGGAGGGGAGGCATGCAGTTAGCAAGATCATAAGAGCAGTTAGCATGAAGATAGCAAGAGCTGCAGCATTCCGGCGGTGAGAAAGAGGCTAAAGACAATCAATCAGAGCAGGCGGTGGCCTCGTGGATAGGGCGGTGAGCGTGGGATCGGGCACCACGGACCGCCTTGTTACTTTGCCATTTGTCGAGTGGTTTGAAGCTACCTACATGTCACCATGATACCCAGGTTCTAGGTGGTTACACAAAAGATGCACTTGGGTGGTGATATGTGCCCTAATAAAGGTACCACTATAAATAAAATTGCCTGCGCCACTAATGAACGGAAGCTGAACAGAGCTTCCTATACCCTTCAAGTATACAGACGCTATAGGCCAGGACATTAAAAAAAAAAAAGTTGATGAGACGAAAGGATGGTATATATATCGTATAACAATTATTCCATGGTTATAGCTACTCTCTCTCTCACACACACACACACACACACACACACACACACACACACACGGATACCCTCATAACCCAAAGGCTTCACCCTGCAGGGTTATTTCAGCTCTCCTTCTATTAGTGCTAAAGATAATGGCGCCATTCCCTGTCAACAAGGAGCAACACAACGCCACTAGCTCGCTCACTCACTCACTCACTGATTCACTCACTCCTCACACGTCCGTGTACTCATATAAGCTACCCCATACACACAGCATGCTCATGTCTTCACCTACAGGATTGTTAAACACACGCGCTCCTAACAATAATAATAAAAATAAAACGGATCGGGAAGACGAATAGCGGAAAAGAGAGAGAGAGAGAGAGAGAGAGAGAGAGAGAGAGAGAGAGAGAGAGAGAGAGAGAGAGAGAGAGAGAGAGAGAGAGAGAGAGAGAGAGAGAGAGAGGAAGGATTCTACATATACGTTTCCCTTATATGGAAGGTTATTGAGTGTAGAAATCTTACTAATCTGTCAGTAGAGCCATCAAATACCAATAAAAACCCTCGTACATTCATCAAAAAGCCTTTGGAAAGCAGTGGAGGTGCGGTGCTAAATTGTACCAGAATAAAAGCCAGCCAGTCGAGACACAGACCACAAAGAGTAGGAGCCATAGCGTACCTTCTTCGCCACTCAGCGCTCCACCTCGTGTGATCTTTGATGGATTAACTCACTGGTGTTTGACTTACAGGAAGATGATCAACTAAAACAATTCACATCTTTCGGGTATGCTAAGCCTCCCCCTCTCCCCTCCCCAGCACTGAAGACATCACGTCTGATGGACTGACGACGTCACATGGACCGCTACTTAAGGTACGTAAAAAATTCTAGAAAAAGCAATCACACCTGAATGCTTTACATATTCTGATTGGTCACTTACTTCAAATAACAACGGGAATATCGAGAAATCTCAAACATGACATAATAAAGAAAATATCATATACAAAGTTTTGAAAGCTTTGCCTACTTTAAAATCGTTAAAATATCCATCCATTTTCACTAAACAGAAATACAAAAGACTTTAAAAACATGAACTACATTTTCAAACTATATGAAGTTAATATACCTCCTCCAGTACCAAGACGCGTTTTTACATCCATTCTGTTTAGTATTTGATGATTTTATACAGCTTCAGAAAGTTATGTGCGGGATTAAAATAGTGAAGACTGGGACTATTAATCTTCTCACCTCCATAGACTCTTCCTATTGTCAATAAAATGGTCCAATCGTACACAAATCTCAAGGTAGAAATGCGTCCAAGTAGGAAAGGAATTAAAGTGTTTAAGGCGTCGGCATCGATCGGTGTGGCAATAGTTAACACAGTATGAAACAACTGGATTAACCTCTTCACTACATGG
>NC_059283.1:13343444-13358444 GCF_017591435.1 Portunus trituberculatus
AGCCTCACGGGCAGCTTAGCGTCCATTGTTTTGCCTCCACTGTCTCGCATTAGTGGGGGAGAGAAGGCCAAAGAGTGACGGAGATGAGAGGGATGAGGAAGGTGAAGGAAAAAGGTGCAGAGAGAGAGAGAGAGAGAGAGAGAGAGAGAGAGAGAGAGAGAGAGAGAGAGAGAGAGAGAGAGAGAGAGAGAGAGAGAGAGAGAGAGAGAGAGAGAGAGACAAAGAAGGAGACAAACAAAAGAATCAAGGAATATAATGTGCAAGGGGAAGAGAGAAAAGAAAAAAAGTAACGCATGAATTAAAAAAATATGGAAAGAAACCAGGAGAAAGAGAGAGAGAGAGAGAGAGAGAGAGAGAGAGAGAGAGAGAGAGAGAGAGAGAGAGAGAGAGAGAGAGAGAGAATAAAGAAATAGAAGAAACACGAGAAAATAAAGGACAGAGAAAAGGAAGACAGGAAGAAGGGAAGAGGAGAAAGAAGGAGAAAGAGAACATAAATAAAACATGACTGAAGATCAATAATATGAAAGAAAGAAAAATTACAACTTTATAAACAAGATAAAAGAAAAAAAACACGCAATGGAAGACAAAACTGTAAATAAGAAACAAGACAAATTGATAAAACGATAAGAAATTAATAGAAATACAAGGAAATAAAATAAAACAAAAAAGAAAGCCCAGTTAGAAAAAAATAAATAAAACATGAGATGGTGAGGCGACAAAAACGTGAGATTAAAAACAGGAGCAAAGAGAAAACGACGAAGAAAAAGATAAAAAGGAAGATAAAAGGAAGTACAAAAAAGAATGAGAAAGATAACGGAAGGAAGGCAAATCCACGAGGAATACAAATAAAAAAGGTAAAGAAGGAAAACCTCACTAAAGACGATAATATAGAAAGTGTCCCTCCGATAAGAGAAAAGAGGAAAATAGTTCGAATTTGGAAAAAGACAAGAAATGAAAGAAAACCGTCATTTCTGTAAATATTTTCAAGAATTTTTTAGATATACACTTCATATAATATTCTCTCTCTCTCTCTCTCTCTCTCTCTCTCTCTCTCTCTCAAGTGGATTCTGTGCATCTCTGTATTCATGTGAAAATAATCTACGGCAATATCCCTTCATGTTTCATTACTCTCACCACCACCACCACCACCACCACCACCACCACCATTATAAGATCAGCACTGTACAACCTTTTCCATAACCATCATCCGTAAAGCTATCATCACCATCACCGTCACCACTAACATTATCTGCATCACGTCGCATTTATAACTACTTCAATTACTAGTATTAATGTTACTACTATCATTACACTACCACTACAACTGCTACTCCCACCACTACTTG
Organism: Portunus trituberculatus; assembly: GCF_017591435.1. Classification (NCBI taxonomy): domain Eukaryota; kingdom Metazoa; phylum Arthropoda; class Malacostraca; order Decapoda; family Portunidae; genus Portunus; species Portunus trituberculatus. Next base: position 13,344,791 of record NC_059283.1, read on the forward strand.
TCTACTGCTACTACTACTACTACTACTACTACAATTGAATCTAAAAAACCATTACCATTACCACTACACCTACTACTACTGACACTACTACCACTACTATTACTACCGCTACCATTACAGCTACTACTAGCTGCTACTTTACATTACCACTACCACCACCACTAATGATAGCACTATTACTACAACTATTACTACTACTACTACTAGTACTACTACTACTACTACTACTACTACTACTACTACTACTACTACTACTACTACTACTACAACTACTACAACTACTACTACTACTACTACTACTATAACAACTACTACTACTACTACTACAACTACTACTACTACTACTACTAATAATAATAATAATAATAATATTAATAATCATTACTTCCACCACTACAGCTATTACTGCTATTACTACTACTACTACTACTACTACTACTACTTATAATCATTACCGCTACCACTACTACTACTACTACTACTACTTCCAATACTATTACTAATACCACTAGTACTACTACCACTTATCATTACTTCTACTACTACTGCTAGTACTACTACTACTACTAATACTAATAATAATATTAATACTTATTACCACTATCACTACTACTACTACTACAACTACTATTACTATTACTTATCATTACTTTTACTACTACTTATCATTATTTCTGTCATTACAGATACTACTACTACTACTACTACTACTACTATTACTACTGCTGCTGCTGGTATTACTACCACCACTGTTACCACTATTACTATTACTGCTACCACATTACTGCCACCACCACCACTACTGCTACCACTGCTTACCACCACCACTACTACCACTACCAACCACCACCACTGCCATTACCACCACTTACTGTTGCCGCCACCACCATACCACTGCTGCCACCTGCTGCCACCAATACTACCACTTTAATTAATCCACCACCTGCTGCACCACACCACCACCACTACCACTGCCACTGCTGCTGCACCACCACCACCATTACCACCACTGCTGCTACCACCACCATTACCACCACCACCATTGCTGCTTCCACTGCTGCCACTACTACCACAAACCATGCTGCTGCTGCTGCTGCTGCTGCCACCACCACCACCACTGCTGCTACTGCTGCACCACCACTACTGCTACCACCACCATCACCACCGCTATCACGACAACCACTACCATCACCACTGCTATTACCACAACTGCTACTGCTACAATCACTACTGCTGCACCACTACCTTTGCTACTGCTACCACTGCTGCCACCACTGCACTTTACCACCACTGCTGCTGCTGCTGCTGCTGCTGCTGCTGCTGCACTGCCACTAATGCCACCACTGCCACCACCACCACCACCACTGCTACTGCTACTGCCACCACCACTGCTGCTGCTGCTGCCACTGCTACTGCTGCTGCTGCTACTAATGCTAATACCACTACTACTACTACTATTAATAATACCACTACTACTAATAATAATAATACCACTACTACTACTACTACTACTACAGTACTTAGATAACCAAACGAAAACAAAAATAAAACACTTCCACACACACACACACACACACACACACACACACACACACACACACACACACACACACACACACAAACAAACCCCAGTGCCACAGAACCTGCTCCTTTAATTTCAGTTCGCGCCTCAGAGAAGAAAATCATAACCGTAAAGAATAATCATCAAAACTATGAGGTATACGTGCGTTTCTCGTAAGTCGCTCATATAAATCTGGCCGTATCACCGCCCGCCATGTTTTGTGGCCTGGAGGTTTTCAGGAAGTGTTGAAAGAGACGGAGAAACAAATACAAGGTGATGGAAAGTAAAGGAAAGGAAAAAGAGACAAAAAAGAAAGAAAGGAAGGAAGGAAATAAGGAAGGACGGAAGGAAGGAAGTGGGAAAAAAGTAAATATAAAAGGTAATTATGAAGAAAAATTTAGGGAGTGTTCATTTTAGAGAGAGGTGAGTAGAGACAAAGTAAAATATGAAAGAATAGAATGGAAGAGAGAGAGAGAGAGAGAGAGAGAGAGAGAGAGAGAGAGAGAGAGAGAGAGAGAGAGAGAGAGAGAGAGAGAGAGAGAGAGAGAGAGAGAGAGAGAGAGAGAGAGAGAGAGAGAGACCCGTTTACATCATTAAATCACTGTATACAGATCGTGCTTGGCTTCCTTCAAGCACAATCACACAAGCCCACCCACCCACACACCCACCCACCCACCCAAACACACACACACACACACACACACACACACACACACACAGAGAGAGAGAGAGAGAGAGAGAGAGAGAGAGAGAGAGAGAGAGAGAGAGAGAGAGAGAGAGAGAGAGAGAGAGAGAGAGAGAGAGAGAGAGAGAGAGAGAGAGAGAGAGAGAGAGAGAGAGAGAGAGAGAGAGAGAGAGAGAGAGAGAGAGAGAGAGAGAGACCGGTCCAAAATATTACAGATTTTTCTCTCTTTTCACTTCTTCTTTGTTCTTTTCTTTTCTTGAGGAGAGAAACGCATGACTTTAAGACGGTGGTGCCTTCATCCCTCCACCACCACCACCACCACCTCCTCCTACTTCCCTCCACTTTCCTCCACCTTGCCTCATTTTCCTCCGGGAGGGAAAAGTTAACGAGGTGACTCATTCATTACTCCAGGTGTTCTCAGAGGAGGGAGGGAGGGAGGGAGGGAGGGAGGAGGAGATGGAAGGAGAGGATCTTTGGGAGAGGTAAGGAGGGAGAGGAGGAAGATTGCGCAAAGGTGTTATACTAAAGGTGATGATTAAAAATAAAAGGGAAGAGAGTGTTAATCTCTCTCTCTCTCTCTCTCTCTCTCTCTCTCTCTCTCTCTCTCTACATGCGTACCTCTGTATATTCCCGTATAAGCAGGTGGAAGGCGGCAAACAATACGAAACACTGCATGTGAGAGGGGAGAGAAAAGGGGAAACAATAAAAGACACAGAATGAGGTGCAAGACGATTAAGACGAAGAACAAAGAGGACGAGAAGAACCAGAAGTAGAAACAGGAGGACGACGACGACGACAAGGAGAAAGAGAAAGGAAGAGGAACAAGAGGAGGAGTGGGAGGAACATACATGGCCATACGAAAGACACCCATGACCTATAATGTATTCACAGAGGAAAGGGTGAATTTTGATCAAGTGTCTGTTTTTCAGCATACCGGCAAGAGGGGACTTAATTGGGGAGAACATTTGAAGTACGCCAATAGGGAGCGAGACAGCGTTAGGGGCACGTGTGATTGGATAAATGGATGACTGACTCCTCCATCCCCCCTCCCCATCTTCCTCCAATGCATAAGACACTAGAGTTTGATTATGTGAGTGAAGGCAGACGTGTTCATGTGAAGGCGAGTCAAAAATATCGCAAAAAATCTGGAAAAGGTAAGGAAAAGGAAGATTGAATTTGTATCGTGTGTGTGTGTGTGTGTGTGTGTGTGTGTGTGTGTGTGTGTGTGTGTGTGTGTGTGTGTGTGTGTGTGTGTGTGTGTGTGCATGCAAATTACCATGGGGTTCCAAACAGACATGTAAATACTATGTATGTGTGTACGTATGTATGTGCGCACGGTCTGCCACGCTCGCCTTACACGTATGCGCGTCAATTTGCATGTATCACTATGTATTAAATCCTTTCAACTAATTCTCATTGCAGAAAAATGGCGAGCAATTCCATTCATCAGCAAATTCCAACGTTGACTGAATCTTGGTCATTATAAAGACGAGGAACAATGATGATGGTGATGATGATGATGATGGAATTTGTGCTGATAGTAATCGTAATTGTAATAGTGGTAGTAGTAGTAGTAGTAGTAGTAGTAGTAGTAGTAGTAGTAGTAGTAGTAGTGGTAGTAGTAGTAGTAGTGGTAGTGCAGTGGTGGTAGCAGTAGTGGTGGTGGTGGTAGTAGTGGTAGTGGTGGTAGTAGCAGTAGCAGCAGCAGCAGCAGCAGCACCAGTGGTGCAGCAGCAGCAGCAGCAGCAGTGGTAGCAGTGGTGGTAGTGGTGGCAGCAGTAGTAGCAGTGGTGAGTGGTGAGTGTAGTAGCAGTAGTAGCAGTAGTAGCAGCAGTAGCAGTAGTAGCAGTAGTGGTAGTGGTGGTTGCAGAAACAGTAGTAGTTGCAGAAATAGTAGTAGTTGTGAAACAGTAGTGGTTGTGCAGTAGTTGTAGTGTAGTAGTGGTAGCAGCAGTAGTAGTAGTAGTAGTAGTAGTAGTAGTAGTAGTAGTAGTAGCAGTAGTAGCAGTAATAATAGTAAATAATAGTAATAATAATAATAATAATAGTAATAATAATAATAATAATAATAATAATAATAACAATAATAATAATGATAATAGTCATAATAATAATAAGTAATAATAATAATAATAACAATAATAATAACAACAACAACAACAATAATAATAATAACAACAATAATAAAAATAACAACAATGTAACTAATAAAGAGAAATACCATCAAAACCACCACCACCACCACCACCACCACCACTAAAACAAAAACAGAAACAAAACAATAGCTAATAACAACACACACGAAAATAAAAAACACACACGAACACTAATTGTAATACACCAAACAAAACAACGATACTAACAAGAGCAAAAGGAACATTATAATTAGCAGTATCATTACAGCGAATTCATTAAGGGGGAAAGCATACATTTCCGCATTTAAATTTTCGTTCAAATGCAGAATAATCATAGTGGTAATTGGATATTTCCGATAACACGGGCCATTCGATCTCAGAATTAATATTGTTCGCCTACCAGCCAACGAGGTAGCAAGCCGCTTGATGACGCCCGCGATATTCACTGCCTGTTACCTTTCACTGTGTTCTGTTTGTGTGTTTTGGTCGATTCTTTCTTCCTCTTTTTCTTTCCGCCTTTAGTCTTCACGCTTCTCTTCTTGTTCGTTTTGTTGTTTGTGGTGGTCATTATTCTTTTTTTCTTTTCTTTTTAACTTTTACTATGTTCTGTTTCACTGTTTTAGTCTGCTCTTTCTTCTTCTCCTCCTCTTCCTCTTTCCGTCTCCAGTCTTCACACTTCTCTTCTTATTCTTGTTGGTGGTGGTTGGAATTTTTTTTTTCTTTTAACCTTTTATTGTGTTCCGTTTCAGTGTCTTGGTCTGTTCTTTCTTCCTCTTCTTCCTTACTCTTTCCATCTCTAGTCTTCACACTGGCATCTCTTTTTGTTGTTGTTGATGGTGGTGGTGGTGGTGGTGGTGTTGGTGGTGGTTCTTAGTTTTTACTGCCTTTTTCCTTTTACTGTGTTCTGTTTGTGTTTTAGTTGGTTCTTTCTTCCTCTTCTCTACTATTGTCTTCACACTTCTTTTCTTGATCGTGTTGGTGGTGGTGGTGGTAGTAATTCTTATTGTTTTCTTTACCTTAATACCTTTTACTGTGTTCTGTTTCAGTGTTTTAGTCTATTCTTTCTTCCTCTCCTTTTTTTTCTTTCCTTCTCTAGTCTTCACGCTTGTCTTCTCGTTCCTGTTGGTGGCAGTATTGGTGGTGGTGATTATTTTCTTTGTCTTTTTTACCTTTTACTGTGCTCTTATTATTTTTAGTCTTTTTCTTCCTCTCCTCCTCTTTTCTTTCCGTCTATTGTTTTCACGCTTCTCTCCTTGTTCACTTTGTTCGTGCTATTGGTGGTAACGTTCCATCTTCTTTTCTTTGCCTTTTGCTTTTACTGTGTGTTTTAGTATTTAAGTTTTTTTTTCTATTCCTTCTCCAACATAGTCTTGCTTAGTATTATCAATGGCATTTCCAGTTGTTTGTGTTACTAGTGGTGCTGGTGGTGTTGGTGGTGATTGCCTCTCATTTTTTTCAGCTTTATTTTAATCTGTCTTTTCTTCCTCTCTTTCTCTACTGTTTTCTTCATACTTCTATTCCTTTTCATGTTGCTAATGTTGGTGACAGTAATTTTTTTTTTTTTTTTTTTGTTCTTTGCCTTTTACTGTGTTCTGTTTCAATGTTTCAGTCATTTTTTCTTCCTCTCCTCTTCTTTTTCCTTCCGTAGTCTTCACACTTTTCTTCTTCGTGTTGCTGGTATTGGTGGTGGTGGTGGTGGTAGTGATTCTTGTTTTCTTTGTCATTTGCCTTTTACTGTGCTCCGTTTCAGTGTTTTAATCTGTTTTTCTTACTCTTCTCTACTATTGTCTTCTCTAGTCTTCACATTTTCTTCTTGTTCGTGTTGATGGTGCAGCTGGTGGCGTTTCTTATTGTTTTTACTACCTTTTGCCTTTAACTATGTCTCTTTCAGTGTTTTAGTATGTTCTTGTTCTCCTCTCCTCCTCTCTTGTCTTCTCTAGTCATCACTCCGGCACTTCTTGTTCTTGTTACTGGTGGTGGTGGTGGTGTTGCTGATTGTGGTAGTGGTGGTGGTCGTGGTTCTAGTAGTGCTTGTTGCTATGTTCTTCGCCTTTTATTGTGCTCTTTAATTTTTTTTTAGTGTTCTTTTCATACGATCTTGTCTATTCATGCTGACCTATCACATTAATTAGGTTAGGTTAGGTTACGTTAGTGTCATGGTGTTTGTTGTTCTATCCTTTATTTTGATCTGCTTCAGTCTCTCTCTCTCTCTCTCTCTCTCTCTCTCTCTCCATTCTTGTCTGGTCTTCATGTTGGTTTGTGGTGTTGCTCTTGTTGGTGGTGATAATGGTGGTGGTGATGGTGGTGGTAGTGTTTGTTGTTGTTGTTGTTGTGAGGTCGGTTTTCTGGCCGGGGGCTACAGACAAGCTTTTTTTTCTTCTTATTCTTGTTTGTCATCATCTTCTGCTCTTCTGATCTTCCCCACCTTCTTCGTCTTTATTGTTTTTCTTAATTTTCTTTGTTTTTCTTCTTCTTCTTTTCTTTGTCTTCTGTTCTTCCCCCTTCTTCGTCTTTCTTTGTTTTCTTCTTCTTCTTCTTCTTCTTCTTCCTCTTCTTCCTCCTCTTCTTCTTTTCTTCTTCTTCCTTTTTTTTCTTCTTCTACTTCCTCTTTTTTTCTTCTTCTTCTTCCTCTTTTTCTTTGTTCTTAGTTTTTTTCTTCCTTTTCTTTGTTCTTAGTTTTTTCTTCTTTTCTTTTTTTTCTTCTTTCTCTATTTTTCTTGTTCTTGTTGTTGTTCTTCTGTTCTTCCTTACCTTCATCTTTTGTTTATTATTATTTTTCTTTTTCATTCTTCTTTCCTTCTTTTTCTTCTTCCTCTTTTCTTTCTTCCTTCTTTTCTTCTTCTTCTTCCTCTTTTCTTTCTTCTATTTTTCTTCTTCTGTTCTTCTCTAACTTCATCTTTTTTATTCTTCTTTTCTTCTTTTCTTCTTCTTTCTCCTTCTTTTCTTCTTCTTCTTCTTCTTCTTCTGCTCCTTCTCCTCCTTCTTCCTCTCCTTTTCCTTCTTCTTTTTCTTCTTTTTACTTCTTCTTTTACTTACTCTTTTTACTTTTATTTTCTTTTTCTTCTTCTTCTGTTCTTGTTTGTCTTGCTGTTATACTCCCACGAGACTGATTTCTCTTCATTTCGGTGTTTTGTTCTTGTTGTTCTTGTTTACGTCAGTTTTGTGGTGTCAAAGTTTTAGGCTCATATATTGGTTTCTTTACGTTTCTTTTTATTTCCTTATTTTCTTCCCTCTTTTCTTATTCGTGTTCTCCCTGTTGTTACTCTCTCTCTCTCTCTCTCTCTCTCTCTCTCTCTCTCTCTCTCTCTCTCTCTCTCTCTCAATGCTTAAATTTCTAGCTCGTTTTCATATTTGTTATTGCTCATTTCTAGTATTTCTCTATTTTTATTCATCCTCTTCCTTTATTACTTTTCGATCTTGGCTTGAAGAAGGGTACTGCATTATTCATAGGAAATCAGCTACAATGTGTTTTTAATTGTTTCCAAGTGCAGCAATGAAGGAAAGTCGGATCAAACAGCAATGATGCAGAGTAGAAATAAATTACAGCTGTACGAGCTTTTACCGCGTCGCTTTGCCTGCTGTGTATCAACATTACGGTGATTTGTTACGGCCCGTCCGTAACATACTCCACTACCATCACCTCCTCCGCTTGTTACCTCGTTCGCCACCTCTCCACCTCCCCTTCCACGTCACCGTCTCATGAAGCCCGCTACTGTCCCGAAGTTGGATTCACGCGGCCCCATTCGACTCAAGCGGAAGTGTTAAGCAAGCTCCCTGCTTTCTGGAAGTCAATCGAGGTCAAGGCCTCAACCAGTGAACACAACGCCTCTTGGACTACCGTGGGATCCACCTCACCCAGCACTTCACCACTGCGACACCTCATAAGTATCACTTCCCCTCGTCCCGTTTTTCCACATTGCCTCCATATAGGATTAGTATTATTGTTAGGTATTAAGTTGGGTTCTTTATTGTTGTATTTATTTGTGTTATATGTATATGTGTATGTCAGTTTCATGTGTTTCATGTTATATCTATATGTGTATGTCAGTTTCATTGTTATTGGGGTATTAAATAGCTTCTTAAGTGCCCCCCTTTGCATATCCTCACCAGTTGAACCTGCAGTGTTTTTTTTTTTATTGTTATTGTTCACCGGCTCCCCGATGCCAATCTTACCCATTTAACCGGTGAACGTAACAGATTGCACAGCTTTTGTAATCCTGCACATTGTTTTTGTAATGTATGTATCGCAAGAAAAAAAAGTACAATTTGCTGCTGAAAAGGTATATTACTTAGCCTTTCATTTATTAGTGAAGCTGTGATGATGTAAAAATATTCTTCTTCGTTGTAGTTATTTCGTAGTGGTGCTTCAAAAAAGGTGACATTGGTGATGCTACGAGTGATATAACGAATAAACAAAACAACAATAAACTCCAGTACTACCACCACTGTTACCACCATCGACAGCAACAAAAACAACAACTGTAGGAAAATCTGCTTCTTCGTTATAATCATTTTGTAGTGATCCTCCAACAAGATGACAGAGGTGATGTTACTAATGACACTATGACGCATTTTTACCATGCGTTTTAGGTGAGATTAAACGATTTCATATACATTAGGAAGGGTTTATGAAGGTCAGAAGATTTACGCACAGAATCTTCAGTAGTTTATTCCCCACATTAGTTTTTGGAGCTGTATAAAAACGCCAAATAATAAGCAGAACACATTTGAAAACGTTGTGATGGTACTGAAGCGGTTAACAACAACAACAACAATAACAACAACTATTACCAATGTTATGACCACTACCACTACCACCACAACAACACTCACCACAATAAACAACCACAACAAACATCAACAATTCCATTTCACACGAGACACATGAAGCGAACACAGTAATACCTTTCCCTCTCAATCCTTCCTCCGTGTCTCCCTCCCTCCTCCCTCCTTCCCTCAGACGACAAAATCCCTGTAATCTCCTGGCGACACTCTCTCCCCCTCCTCCTGTTGTAATCTCGGGACGGTTTTGCTAACGCTCAGAAGGCGTTCAATAGATGGCGCTGTGAAGGCAATCATCCAACCGTCCTCAGCGTGTGTGTGTGTGTGTGTGTGTGTGTGTGTGTGTGTGTGTGTGTGTGTGTGTGTGTGTGTGTGTGTGTGTGTGTGTGTGTGTGTGTGTGTGTGTGTGTGTGTGTGTGTGTGTGTGTGTGTGTGTGTGTGTGTGTGTGTGTGTGTGTGTGTGTGTGTGTGTGTGTGTGTGTGTGTGTGTGTGTGTGTGTGTGTGTGTGTGTGTGTGTGTGTGTGTGTGTGTGTGTGTGTGTGTGTGTGTGTGTGTGTGTGTGTGTGTGTGTGTGTGTGTGTGTGTGTGTGTGTGTGTGTGTGTGTGTGTGTGTGTGTGTGTGTGTGTGTGTGTGTGTGTGTGTGTGTGTGTGTGTCTGTGTGTGTGTGTGTGTGTGTGTGTGTGTGTGTGTGTGTGTGTGTGTGTGTGTGTGTGTGTGTGTGTGTGTGTGTGTGTGTGTGTGTGTGTGTGCGTGTCTGTGTGTGTGTGTGTGTGTGTGTGTGTGTGTGTGTGTGTGTGTGTGTGTGTGTGTGTGTGTGTGTGTGTGTGTGTGTGTGTGTGTGTGTGTGTGTGTGTGTGTGTGTGTGTGTGTGTGTGTGTGTGTGTGTGTGTGTGTGTGTGTGTGTGTGTGTGTGTGTGTGTGTGTGTGTGTGTGTGTGTGTGTGTGTGTGTGTGTGTGTGTGTGTGTGTGTGTGTGTGTGTGTGTGTGTGTGTGTGTGTGTGTGTGTGTGTGTGTGTGTGTGTGTGTGTGTGTGTGTGTGTGTGTGTGTGTGTGTGTGTGTGTGTGTGTGTGTGTGTGTGTGTGTGTGTGTGTGTGTGTGTGGCTGCTGCTGCTGCTGCTGCTGCTGCTGCTGCTGCTGCTGCTGCTGCTGCTGCTGCTGCTGCTGCTGCTGCTGCTGCTGCTGCTGCTGCTGCTGCTGCTGCTGCTGCTGCTGCTGCTGCTGCTGCTGCTGCTGCTGCTGCTGCTGCTGCTGCTGCTGCTGCTGCTGCTGCTGCTGCTGCTGCTGCTGCTGCTGCTGCTGCTGCTGCTGCTGCTGCTGCTGCTGCTGCTGCTGCTGCTGCTGCTGCTGCTGCTGCTGCTGCTGCTGCTGCTGCTGCTGCTGCTGCTGCTGCTGCTGCTGCTGCTGCTGCTGCTGCTGCTGCTGCTGCTGCTGCTGCTGCTGCTGCTGCTGCTGCTGCTGCTGCTGCTGCTGCTGCTGCTGCTGCTGCTGCTGCTGCTGCTGCTGCTGCTGCTGCTGCTGCTGCTGCTGCTGCTGCTGCTGCTGCTGCTGCTGCTGCTGCTGCTGCTGCTGCTGCTGCTGCTGCTGCTGCTGCTGCTGCTGCTGCTGCTGCTGCTGCTGCTGCTGCTGCTGCTGCTGCTGCTGCTGCTGCTGCTGCTGCTGCTGCTGCTGCTGCTGCTGCTGCTGCTGCTGCTGCTGCTGCTGCTGCTGCTGCTGCTGCTGCTGCTGCTGCTGCTGCTGCTGCTGCTGCTGCTGCTGCTGCTGCTGCTGCTGCTGCTGCTGCTGCTGCTGCTGCTGCTGCTGCTGCTGCTGCTGCTGCTGCTGCTGCTGCTGCTGCTGCTGCTGCTGCTGCTGCTGCTGCTGCTGCTGCTGCTGCTGCTGCTGCTGCTGCTGCTGCTGCTGCTGCTGCTGCTGCTGCTGCTGCTGCTGCTGCTGCTGCTGCTGCTGCTGCTGCTGCTGCTGCTGCTGCTGCTGCTGCTGCTGCTGCTGCTGCTGCTGCTGCTGCTGCTGCTGCTGCTGCTGCTGCTGCTGCTGCTGCTGCTGCTGCTGCTGCTGCTGCTGCTGCTGCTGCTGCTGCTGCTGCTGCTGCTGCTGCTGCTGCTGCTGCTGCTGCTGCTGCTGCTGCTGCTGCTGCTGCTGCTGCTGCTGCTGCTGCTGCTGCTGCTGCTGCTGCTGCTGCTGCTGCTGCTGCTGCTGCTGCTGCTGCTGCTGCTGCTGCTGCTGCTGCTGCTGCTGCTGCTGCTGCTGCTGCTGCTGCTGCTGCTGCTGCTGCTGCTGCTGCTGCTGCTGCTGCTGCTGCTGCTGCTGCTGCTGCTGCTGCTGCTGCTGCTGCTGCTGCTGCTGCTGCTGCTGCTGCTGCTGCTGCTGCTGCTGCTGCTGCTGCTGCTGCTGCTGCTGCTGCTGCTGCTGCTGCTGCTGCTGCTGCTGCTGCTGCTGCTGCTGCTGCTGCTGCTGCTGCTGCTGCTGCTGCTGCTGCTGCTGCTGCTGCTGCTGCTGCTGCTGCTGCTGCTGCTGCTGCTGCTGCTGCTGCTGCTGCTGCTGCTGCTGCTGCTGCTGCTGCTGCTGCTGCTGCTGCTGCTGCTGCTGCTGCTGCTGCTGCTGCTGCTGCTGCTGCTGCTGCTGCTGCTGCTGCTGCTGCTGCTGCTGCTGCTGCTGCTGCTGCTGCTGGCTGCTGCTGCTGCTGCTGCTGCTGCTGCTGCTGCTGCTGCTGCTGCTGCTGCTGCTGGCTGCTGCTGCTGCTGCTGCTGCTGCTGCTGCTGCTGCTGCTGCTGCTGCTGCTGCTGCTGCTGCTGCTGCTGCTGCTGCTGCTGCTGCTGCTGGCTGCTGCTGCTGCTGCTGCTGCTGCTGCTGCTGCTGCTGCTGCTGCTGCTGCTGCTGCTGCTGCTGCTGCTGCTGCTGCTGCTGCTGCTGCTGCTGCTGCTGCTGCTGCTGCTGCTGCTGCTGCTGCTGCTGCTGCTGCTGCTGCTGCTGCTGCTGCTGCTGCTGCTGCTGCTGCTGCTGCTGCTGCTGCTGCTGCTGCTGCTGCTGCTGCTGCTGCTGCTGCTGCTGCTGCTGCTGCTGCTGCTGCTGCTGCTGCTGCTGGGCTGCTGCTGCTGCTGCTGCTGCTGCCTGCTGCTGCTGCTGCTGCTGCTGCTGCTGCTGCTGCTGCTGCTGGCTGCTGCTGCTGCTGCTGCTGCTGCTGCTGCTGCTGCTGCTGCTGCTGCTGCTGCTGCTGCTGCTGCTGCTGCTGCTGCTGCTGCTGCTGCTGCTGCTGCTGCTGCTGCTGCTGCTGCTGCTGCTGCTGCTGCTGGCCTGCTGCTGCTGCTGCTGCTGCTGCTGCTGCTGCTGCTGCTGCTGCTGCTGCTGCTGCTGCTGCTGCTGCTGCTGCTGCTGCTGCTGCTGCTGCTGCTGCTGCTGCTGCTGCTGCTGCTGCTGCTGCTGCTGCTGCTGCTGCTGCTGCTGCTGCTGCTGCTGCTGCTGCTGCTGCTGCTGCTGCTGCTGCTGCTGCTGCTGCTGCTGCTGCTGCTGCTGCTGCTGCTGCTGCTGCTGCTGCTGCTGCTGCTGCTGCTGCCTGCTGCTGCTGCTGCTGCTGCTGCTGCTGCTGCTGCTGCTGCTGCTGCTGCTGCTGCTGCTGCTGCTGCTGCTGCTGCTGCTGCTGCTGCTGCTGCTGCTGCTGCTGCTGCTGCTGCTGCTGCTGCTGCTGCTGCTGCTGCTGCTGCTGCTGCTGCTGCTGCTGCTGCTGCTGCTGCTGCTGCTGCTGCTGCTGCTGCTGCTGCTGCTGCTGCTGCTGCTGCTGCTGCTGCTGCTGCTGCTGCTGCTGCTGCTGCTGCTGCTGCTGCTGCTGCTGCTGCTGCTGCTGCTGCTGCTGCTGCTGCTGCTGCTGCTGCTGCTGCTGCTGCTGCTGCTGCTGCTGCTGCTGCTGCTGCTGCTGCTGCTGCTGCTGCTGCTGCTGCTGCTGCTGCTGCTGCTGCTGCTGCTGCTGCTGCTGCTGCTGCTGCTGCTGCTGCTGCTGCTGCTGCTGCTGCTGCTGCTGCTGCTGCTGCTGCTGCTGCTGCTGCTGCTGCTGCTGCTGCTGCTGCTGCTGCTGCTGCTGCTGCTGCTGCTGCTGCTGCTGCTGCTGCTGCTGCTGCTGCTGCTGCTGCTGCTGCTGCTGCTGCTGCTGCTGCTGCTGCTGCTGCTGCTGCTGCTGCTGCTGCTGCTGCTGCTGCTGCTGCTGCTGCTGCTGCTGGTGCTGCTGCTGCTGCTGCTGCTGCTGCTGCTGCTGCTGCTGCTGCTGCTGCTGCTGCTGCTGCTGCTGCTGCTGCTGCTGCTGCTGCTGCTGCTGCTGCTGCTGCTGCTGCTGCTGCTGCTGCTGCTGCTGCTGCTGCTGCTGCTGCTGCTGCTGCTGCTGCTGCTGCTGCTGCTGCTGCTGCTGCTGCTGCTGCTGCTGCTGCTGCTGCTGCTGCTGCTGCTGCTGCTGCTGCTGCTGCTGCTGCTGCTGCTGCTGCTGCTGCTGCTGCTGCTGCTGCTGCT
>NC_059283.1:13363444-13368444 GCF_017591435.1 Portunus trituberculatus
TGGTTGCAAAGACGTGACTGGTGCTAGGGTAGGACACAGACCACTGTTTTAACTCTCATCCCCTCCCTCTCCCACTCTCCCTCTCTCTCTCTCTCTCTCTCTCTCTCTCTCTCTCTCTCTCTGGTTTTCAGGTAGTTTTTTTCTGCTCTTAGAAACTCGTGTCTTCATTCTTCTATCTTTATTTTTTTTCAACAGTTTTTCCTCTCTCTCTCTCTCTCTCTCTCTCTCTCTCTCTCTCTCTCTCTCTCTCTCTTATCGTGTGCCCCGCTTGCATGCTTTTCTCTCTCTCTCACTTTCTCCACTCTTTTATCCCTCCTTTCCTCTCCTCTCATATTGTTTCTCTTTCCAAACTTTTTTTCTGCTTTCTTTATCGTTTGCTTTCTTTTTCTATCTCTTCCGTCGTTCTATTCCTTCTATCTCTCCTCCTCCTCTTCCCCTTCTTTTCTTCTTTTGTTTTCATCTCCATTTTCTTTCGTCGCTAAATTTATCTTTATTGTATTTTCTTACTCTATCATTCTTTTTTTCCCTTTTCGCTTCCTCTCTCTCATGTCCTGTGTTCGTTTCGCCGTCTCCTTCCCACAGTTCCCTCCATCCCTCTCCTCTCTCCTCTTCCTTCTTTCCTTCCTCCTCCTCCTCCTCCTCCTCCTCCTCCTCCTCCTCCTCCTCCTCCTCCTCCTCCTCCTCCTCCTCCTTCCTCCAAAAAATTTAGAGATAAATTCATTTTGCTTGAGCGTCGTATCTTTCTTCATCCGACTCGCCATCTTTGTCTGAAGGGAAAGTTTAGCTGGAAGAACCGGTTTCCTATTTTGTGCCCCTCCTCTCTCTCTCTCTCTCTCTCTCTCTCTCTCTCTCTCTCTCTCTCTGTTCTGTTGTTACGACTCACGATGAATTTGCGACAAGACATTCTTTCTCTTTCTACACCCATCAGTTCCTCTCTCTCTCTCTCTCTCTCTCTCTCTCTCTCTCTCTCTCTCTCTCTCCTTTCCCTCTAAGTAAGGGGATTAAGACGGCGCCATGAAACTGAGGAAGTAGAGAGAACGAAATTGTGGGTAGAGATAGGGAAGGTGAACTGCTGGTGGTGGTGGTGGTGGTGGTGGTGGTGGTTGATGGCAATGAAGTAGTAAATGTTAACTAATATCACTAATGCACACACACACACACACACACACACACTAACCTAACCTGGACTTAATACTGGAACCTTCTCTTCATCTCGTTCTTCCAACTCCTCCTCCTCCTCCTCCTCCTCCTCCTCCTCCTCCTCCTCCTCCTCCTCCTCCTTCCCTCCTCCTCCTCCTCCTCCTCCTCCTCCTCCTCCTCCTCCTCCTCCTCCTCCTCCTCCTCCTCCTCCTCCTCCTCCTCCTCCTCCTCCTCCTCCTCTTCTTCTTCCGCCAACAAGGTCTCGTCATCTGCACGAATTCAGGCTTTCCAATTGTTCAGTGTGGTCAGAAATGTGTCGACATAGTAGGAGGAGTTTAGGGAGCTCCGGGGCACAATTAGAGGTTTACAGGACAGGTGTGTGTGTGTGTGTGTGTGTGTGTGTGTGTGTGTGTGTGTGTGTGTGTGTGTGTGTGTGTGTGTGTGTGTGTGTGTGTGTGTGTGTGTGTGTGTGGAGAGACAAAATACAGTTCGGTAGAAGAAAGTGCTTTGGAGTTTCCATGTTCCAGGTTATTCCTCTCTCACTCCTGATATTTTGATTTTGATTTTTCGCTTTTTTTCATAAACACCCCACAACTTGAAATTTCAGATTCTTGTTCTCTTATACTTGAGGCGCTTAACTACTGTAGTTTTGGAAAATACAAAAGCTACTTACTATTCTGTTTAAGTGTGTGTGTGTGTGTGTGTGTGTGTGTGTGTGTGTGTGTGTGTGTGTGTGTGTGGTTATGTGTGTGTGTGTGTGTGTGTGTGTGTGTGTGTGTGTGTGTGTGTGTGTGTGTGTGTGTGTGTGTGTGTGTGTGTGTGTGTGGTGTTACTCGGAAAAGAGCTACCGCTTTGCCATTACTAGCGCAGAGCTTAACGAAAAGATCTGACACTGTATACAACCATCGTGCATTTAGTCAGCATTTAATTGACGTTTATCAGTGAGGAGATGATGTTTATGCTAAAGTCTTTGGTATTCCTGTGGTTATATGCAAGTTTCCATCACGAGGTAATAACTGCCGCTAGCACAACGGCCAGCGATGCACGTGGCGCCAGGTGACTTCAGAAAGATTTTAAAGAGAGCATCTCATAGGAAACGACATCTGAACTTATTGGAAATTTCTCACGTTATTGGTATTATTGAGAGGAACATTCCACGAAAATCCAAATCTAATGAAACGATATATTTTTTTTCTTTTCTCAAAACTATATTATAATTAAAACTGTAATTTGACCTCATTATTTTTATCTCACACAATTTAGTCCTCACGTTCCTTCACGATTCTTTCTTTGCAATATTTCATCAAACAATAACGTAATTTAGCAGTCCTCTATTTCCCTATCAAATCGCTTCCTCAGGTAACCCGCACATTTTCTTTCATTTTAATCTCTTTTCTGTTTCACCTTCCCTGTATACCACACCACTGCCTGGAATAACGCTGCCACTGTACTGTATTTCCTGTCATAAAAGGCGACTAAAGGGAACCGAGAAAGGGAGCAGGCGACCCTCTCCTCTTCACCTTTATTTCTACAACTGGGCATGATGTCTCGTCTCGTCTGCCGCCATCTAAGTGGACGTCCTGCCGCTGCACTGATACACGAACCTTTGTTTTCTGGTTATCGAGTTGTCATTTCCTTCCTGAATGTTTTAATTGTCTTCGTCTCTCCGTCTAATCATTTCACTGCCATGTTACTCCTTTGCTGACTTCCTGAGTATTGTGAAAAAACTATCTGCATTGACATGGGTTCGGACTCTCTCTCTCTCTCTCTCTCTCTCTCTCTCTCTCTCTCTCTCTCTCTCTCTCTCTCTCTCTCTCTCTCTCTCTCTCTCTCTCTCTCTCTCTCTCTCTCTCTCTCTCTCTCTCACACACACACACACACACACACACACACACACACACACACACACACACACACACACACACACACACACACACACACACACACACACACACACACACAGCTTGTTGAACACAACGTATGATATAGCGAATCTTGACATCAATACACGTAGGTTAATAAGAGAAAAATTACAACAACACACAAACACACACACACACACACACGGAAGAGAGAGAGAGAGAGAGAGAGAGAGAGAGAGAGAGAGAGAGAGAGAGAGAGAGAGAGAGAGAGAGAGAGAGAGAGAGAGAGAGCGAGAGAGAGAGAGAGAGAGAGAGACACACACACACACACACACACACACACACACACACACACACACACACACACACACAGAGAGAGAGAGAGAGAGAGAGAGAGAGAGAGAGAGAGAGAGAGAGAGAGAGAGAGAGAGAGAGAGAGAGAGAGAGAGAGAGAGAGAGAGAGAGAGAGAGAGAGAGAGAGAGAGAGAGAGAGAGAGAGAGAGAGAGAGAGAGAGAGAGAGAGAGAGAGAGAGAGAGCGTGATCGTAGTCAGTAGACAGAGCCAAGTATGATTCTCCAGGCCCTCTTTTGGACATTTTCCAGTGGTTGCTGTTGAGTGGAGGTGAGAGAGGAAGACCACACTGGTGAAGCATACATAAGTGTGTGTGTGTGTGTGTGTGTGTGTGTGTGTGTGTGTGTGTGTGTGTGTGTGTGTGTGTGTGTGTGTGTGTGTGTGTAGAAAATTTATTACCTTACCTAAAATTATCTACGAGTACTCAGCGAGGGAATAAGGGTAAAATTTCAGTATCAGATGGCTAACAGAGAGCTCTTCCAGCCAGCAATGACGAGAATGACCTGCAAACACCACCACCACCACCATTCTTCCTCCCCACTGTATTTTGATTCCTGTGACTTCTTCTGTTACTTTAATTACACCTCCCTTTAAAAATCGACACTTTTACCTCGCATTCTCTCTGTCATTTCCATTTGTTGGTGCTTCCCTTGCTATTTTCTCCCTTGCTGTTCCTTAAGCACCATCTCTTTTTAAACTTTCAATGTCTAGTCTTTGCCTTCCCTTCCCTTCTCTTTTCCTTCGTTTCTGCAGCTTAGCTTTGGGAAAAAAAACGGAAAACGTTAAAAAAATTAAAGAAGGAAAGAAAAAGCACAAAAGGGAGATGCAGAAAAGGAAAAGAATGTAGTGAAATAATAGATAAATAAAGAAATTGAAAAGCAGTAAATGGAAGAAAGAGGGAAAGAGCGAAAGAGTAAGAGAAGGGAGACGCAAAATGTTTGGATATCGCTTGAATATGCATGTACGTGAGTGTACATTAGAGAGAGAGAGAGAGAGAGAGAGAGAGAGAGAGAGAGAGAGAGAGAGAGAGAGAGAGAGAGAGAGAGAGAGAGAGAGAGAGAGAGAGAGAGAGAGAGAGAGAGGAAAGCAAGAGAAGAATAAGCACTTAGCATTTCCAAGAACATTAATTGGAACATTATTGCCCTTGTTATCATTATCGTTAAGTACAATTTTCATTATTATTATTATTATTATATTACTGTCATTACTATTATCATTACCATTACCATCTCCATCACCATCGTTAAAATTTGCATTGCTTTCTCTACTCCTTCACCCCTGAACAGCTGAGCGCCCTGACACCACACTCCGCGCGTCCAGATACTGCCGCTCAGACAGAACACAGGAAGACACCAAAACTCTCCGCCTCCCGCTGTGTGTCACCACTGCAGGAGGGAAAGAGCGGTATGGTGCTGTTGTTACTGCTGTTACTGTTGTTGCTGTTATTATCATTAGTTTCTATTATTATTATTATTATTATTATTACTATTATTACTATTTATTATTATTACTATTGTTATTACTATTATTATTACTATTGTTATTATTATTATTATTTCTTTTATTATTATTATTATTATTTATATTATTATTATCATTATTATTGTCATTGATATCGTTAGCATCACTTACTTTTCTTTTATCTTG
>NC_059283.1:13375944-13383444 GCF_017591435.1 Portunus trituberculatus
ACACACACACACACACAGACACACACACACACCCACACCCATCCATCACGAACACAAAATCCTTCCATCCACCACCATCACCACCACCAGGACTTAAAACCACTCCCTACCACCACCACCACCACCACCACCACTCTCCTTATCACACCTGCAAAATTCCCCTTCACTTCCCAGAGATCCAATTGCCTAAGCTGGGAGTCCGTGATAATCGACAAGTAGCAGCGCTGGTGAAGGCTGCTGCTGCTAATTTCTCAGCCCCGCCAGCCCACCTCGCTCCCACCACGCTCCCACCACGCTCCCCTGGCCTTAATCTGACAATTTGGTGCTCGTGGCCAACGCTGAAGTGTGAGGCGTTGGAGGGATGTTGTTCAGGGAAGGGAGACTGGGAATGGATGGGAAGGAAGGGGCGGGAATGACAGAGGAGAGTATAAGGGGAATATGAAGGTGAATACATGTAGGAATGTGAGGTGTTGGAGGGATGGGGATGAGGGAAGGGAGGATGGATATGGATGAGAAGGAAGGGACTGGTGTGAGGAAGAGGAAGTGTGAGGGAAAAATGGAAAAAGAATAAGAATGAAAATATGAAAGAGGGATAGAAGAACAGTGAAGGGAATAAAAAGGATAGGTAAAGAAAGGAATAAACTTGGAAAAATAAATATATGTGAAGAAACGGAGCTTTTATATGAAGAGAGAAAGAGAGAGAGAGAGATGACAGGGCGGCAAGGGGGCGTTAACAACTGTACAAGAGCCAGATCCACTCCTCACTGAAGAACTCCTGCCTTGCTTGGGGCGGACGAGCCACACCTGGGGCTCCTTAGCAGATCCAGAGGAGCACGGCGCGAGTAATCTGGGACGGTAAGCAGGAACAGGTGACCAGCCTGTACAGCCTCCAGCACCGCCGAGACGTGTCAGGCCTAGCGATGCTGTACAAGGCACCAGAGGACAGCCTCACCTCCCTGCTGTTCCGCCAGCCGTGCTGCGGCACTGAGGTGACCAGAGCGGCGACGATGGCTGGCGGTCCCTGTCTTGCTACATTAACACCTACCGCCACCAAAGGCACTTGCAGACGGACGCTTGGTGGTGGAATAGCTTTCTGGCCTTGGACATGTGCTCAGAAATTTAAGGCGTTGGTGGACAGGTAGCTCAGCGAGGGACGTGACAGTGACACGA
Source organism: Portunus trituberculatus (assembly GCF_017591435.1). Taxonomy (NCBI): domain Eukaryota; kingdom Metazoa; phylum Arthropoda; class Malacostraca; order Decapoda; family Portunidae; genus Portunus; species Portunus trituberculatus. The sequence goes on from NC_059283.1 coordinate 13,377,115, forward strand.
GTTGAAGTGTGGCGCAGGCGACAGTGATACGTGCGAAGAGTGACGGTGGCACAAGCTTCTTGATCAAGTATATTGCTTTACCACTATTAGTATTACGAGTATTAGTAAAAGTATCAATCACTTTTATTGTTATGGCAAGTCATTATTCATATACGTAAGTGATATCTTTTATAGAGATAGGTTTTTAGGTAGGGAATACTGCTCATTACCTAGACTCTCCTTAACTTGTAAAAGACTCCCTGTATTTGTAAAGACTTCTGTCAATACAAAAGAAAGGGAGAGAGAGAGAGAGAGAGAGAGAGAGAGAGAGAGAGAGAGAGAGAGAGAGAGAGAGAGAGAGAGAGAGAGAGAGAGAGAGAGAGAGAGAGAGAGAGAGAGAGAGAGAGAGAGAGAGAGGTAAGAGACCAGGATGAGAATGTATAAAGGTATGTGACAGTTGAGCCGTGTGTGTGTGTGTGTGTGTGTGTGTGTGTGTGTGTGTGTGTGTGTGTGTGTGTGTGTGTGTGTGCGTGTGTGCGTGCGCGTGCGTGCGTGCGTGCGTGCGTGCGTGCGTGCGTACATGGTTGCAGACAGGCCGACAGGTGTATGGCAGGTGTGACGTTTTGCAGTCCAGACAGGAATAAACTCGCGAAAAAAAATGAAAAAAAAAATCCGAGATGAAAGAAATATGGCGCCATTCACCAAAGAACATTACACAAAAAAGGACGAAAAAAAAAAAAAAACGCGATATGATGACACGATGAAATAAGGAATGGAAAAAAGTAAGTGACGAGACAGTTTGAGTCGAAAAAAATACGAATAACAAAGAATAGAAAATAAAGAAAAATAAAATCTAGCCACGAGGTAAAAGATGTAAAGGTAAAAATAGACAAAAAAAAAGGGAAAATTCGGACAATGATAAGTGAGAGACGTGAGGAAAGTGAGACGGAGGTGTGAAAGTGACTTGACATGAAACGTGAAGTGACGGGAGGTGATATGTGGTGATGTGAGCTGTTGTGATGAGGTGAGATGTTGAGGTGATGTGAAGTGTACGGGAGATGATGTGAGGTATTGATATGAGGTGATGTGAAGTTAATAGAAGTGATGTACGTTGATATGAGGTGATGTAAGTTGATGTGAAGTGTTTTAAGGTGATGTGAGGTGATGCAAAGTGTTATGAGGTGCCGTAACGCTTGTGATGGTTCGTAAAATGGAGGAATACAATGAGAAAGATGAAAAATTGAGGAAAGGGTGAAGCGATGAGGAATGACTGCGTGGATTGCGTGTTCCAGGAGATGCGTAAGAGATAAATTAGACCTTTGTGCACGTCATGAGAGTCAGAGTGTAGGGTTGGTTTGGTTTGGTTTGGTTTTGTTAGGTTAGGTTAGGTTAGGTTAGATCAAGTTAGGGTAGGGTAGGGTAGGCTAGGTTAGAGTAAGGAGGGTAGGATAGGTAGAGGAAGATAGGGTATGCTGCTGCTGCTGCTGCTGCTGCTGCTGCTGCTGCTGCTGCTGCTGCTGCTGCTGCTGCTGCTGCTGCTGCTGCTGCTGCTGCTGCTGCTGCTGCTGCTGCTGCTGCTGCTGCTGCTGCTGCTGCTGCTGCTGCTGCTGCTGCTGCTGCTGCTGCTGCTGCTGCTGCTGCTGCTGCTGCTGCTGCTGCTGCTGCTGCTGCTGCTGCTGCTGCTGCTGCTGCTGCTGCTGCTGCTGCTGCTGCTGCTGCTGCTGCTGCTGCTGCTGCTGCTGCTGCTGCTGCTGCTGCTGCTGCTGCTGCTGCTGCTGCTGCTGCTGCTGCTGCTGCTGCTGCTGCTGCTGCTGCTGCTGCTGCTGCTGCTGCTGCTGCTGCTGCTGCTGCTGCTGCTGCTGCTGCTGCTGCTGCTGCTGCTGCTGCTGCTGCTGCTGCTGCTGCTGCTGCTGCTGCTGCTGCTGCTGCTGCTGCTGCTGCTGCTGCTGCTGCTGCTGCTGCTGCTGCTGCTGCTGCTGCTGCTGCTGCTGCTGCTGCTGCTGCTGCTGCTGCTGCTGCTGCTGCTGCTGCTGCTGCTGCTGCTGCTGCTGCTGCTGCTGCTGCTGCTGCTGCTGCTGCTGCTGCTGCTGCTGCTGCTGCTGCTGCTGCTGCTGCTGCTGCTGCTGCTGCTGCTGCTGCTGCTGCTGCTGCTGCTGCTGCTGCTGCTGCTGCTGCTGCTGCTGCTGCTGCTGCTGCTGCTGCTGCTGCTGCTGCTGCTGCTGCTGCTGCTGCTGCTGCTGCTGCTGCTGCTGCTGCTGCTGCTGCTGCTGCTGCTGCTGCTGCTGCTGCTGCTGCTGCTGCTGCTGCTGCTGCTGCTGCTGCTGCTGCTGCTGCTGCTGCTGCTGCTGCTGCTGCTGCTGCTGCTGCTGCTGCTGCTGCTGCTGCTGCTGCTGCTGCTGCTGCTGCTGCTGCTGCTGCTGCTGCTGCTGCTGCTGCTGCTGCTGCTGCTGCTGCTGCTGCTGCTGCTGCTGCTGCTGCTGCTGCTGCTGCTGCTGCTGCTGCTGCTGCTGCTGCTGCTGCTGCTGCTGCTGCTGCTGCTGCTGCTGCTGCTGCTGCTGCTGCTGCTGCTGCTGCTGCTGCTGCTGCTGCTGCTGCTGCTGCTGCTGCTGCTGCTGCTGCTGCTGCTGCTGCTGCTGCTGCTGCTGCTGCTGCTGCTGCTGCTGCTGCTGCTGCTGCTGCTGCTGCTGCTGCTGCTGCTGCTGCTGCTGCTGCTGCTGCTGCTGCTGCTGCTGCTGCTGCTGCTGCTGCTGCTGCTGCTGCTGCTGCTGCTGCTGCTGCTGCTGCTGCTGCTGCTGCTGCTGCTGCTGCTGCTGCTGCTGCTGCTGCTGCTGCTGCTGCTGCTGCTGCTGCTGCTGCTGCTGCTGCTGCTGCTGCTGCTGCTGCTGCTGCTGCTGCTGCTGCTGCTGCTGCTGCTGCTGCTGCTGCTGCTGCTGCTGCTGCTGCTGCTGCTGCTGCTGCTGCTGCTGCTGCTGCTGCTGCTGCTGCTGCTGCTGCTGCTGCTGCTGCTGCTGCTGCTGCTGCTGCTGCTGCTGCTGCTGCTGCTGCTGCTGCTGCTGCTGCTGCTGCTGCTGCTGCTGCTGCTGCTGCTGCTGCTGCTGCTGCTGCTGCTGCTGCTGCTGCTGCTGCTGCTGCTGCTGCTGCTGCTGCTGCTGCTGCTGCTGCTGCTGCTGCTGCTGCTGCTGCTGCTGCTGCTGCTGCTGCTGCTGCTGCTGCTGCTGCTGCTGCTGCTGCTGCTGCTGCTGCTGCTGCTGCTGCTGCTGCTGCTGCTGCTGCTGCTGCTGCTGCTGCTGCTGCTGCTGCTGCTGCTGCTGCTGCTGCTGCTGCTGCTGCTGCTGCTGCTGCTGCTGCTGCTGCTGCTGCTGCTGCTGCTGCTGCTGCTGCTGCTGCTGCTGCTGCTGCTGCTGCTGCTGCTGCTGCTGCTGCTGCTGCTGCTGCTGCTGCTGCTGCTGCTGCTGCTGCTGCTGCTGCTGCTGCTGCTGCTGCTGCTGCTGCTGCTGCTGCTGCTGCTGCTGCTGCTGCTGCTGCTGCTGCTGCTGCTGCTGCTGCTGCTGCTGCTGCTGCTGCTGCTGCTGCTGCTGCTGCTGCTGCTGCTGCTGCTGCTGCTGCTGCTGCTGCTGCTGCTGCTGCTGCTGCTGCTGCTGCTGCTGCTGCTGCTGCTGCTGCTGCTGCTGCTGCTGCTGCTGCTGCTGCTGCTGCTGCTGCTGCTGCTGCTGCTGCTGCTGCTGCTGCTGCTGCTGCTGCTGCTGCTGCTGCTGCTGCTGCTGCTGCTGCTGCTGCTGCTGCTGCTGCTGCTGCTGCTGCTGCTGCTGCTGCTGCTGCTGCTGCTGCTGCTGCTGCTGCTGCTGCTGCTGCTGCTGCTGCTGCTGCTGCTGCTGCTGCTGCTGCTGCTGCTGCTGCTGCTGCTGCTGCTGCTGCTGCTGCTGCTGCTGCTGCTGCTGCTGCTGCTGCTGCTGCTGCTGCTGCTGCTGCTGCTGCTGCTGCTGCTGCTGCTGCTGCTGCTGCTGCTGCTGCTGCTGCTGCTGCTGCTGCTGCTGCTGCTGCTGCTGCTGCTGCTGCTGCTGCTGCTGCTGCTGCTGCTGCTGCTGCTGCTGCTGCTGCTGCTGCTGCTGCTGCTGCTGCTGCTGCTGCTGCTGCTGCTGCTGCTGCTGCTGCTGCTGCTGCTGCTGCTGCTGCTGCTGCTGCTGCTGCTGCTGCTGCTGCTGCTGCTGCTGCTGCTGCTGCTGCTGCTGCTGCTGCTGCTGCTGCTGCTGCTGCTGCTGCTGCTGCTGCTGCTGCTGCTGCTGCTGCTGCTGCTGCTGCTGCTGCTGCTGCTGCTGCTGCTGCTGCTGCTGCTGCTGCTGCTGCTGCTGCTGCTGCTGCTGCTGCTGCTGCTGCTGCTGCTGCTGCTGCTGCTGCTGCTGCTGCTGCTGCTGCTGCTGCTGCTGCTGCTGCTGCTGCTGCTGCTGCTGCTGCTGCTGCTGCTGCTGCTGCTGCTGCTGCTGCTGCTGCTGCTGCTGCTGCTGCTGCTGCTGCTGCTGCTGCTGCTGCTGCTGCTGCTGCTGCTGCTGCTGCTGCTGCTGCTGCTGCTGCTGCTGCTGCTGCTGCTGCTGCTGCTGCTGCTGCTGCTGCTGCTGCTGCTGCTGCTGCTGCTGCTGCTGCTGCTGCTGCTGCTGCTGCTGCTGCTGCTGCTGCTGCTGCTGCTGCTGCTGCTGCTGCTGCTGCTGCTGCTGCTGCTGCTGCTGCTGCTGCTGCTGCTGCTGCTGCTGCTGCTGCTGCTGCTGCTGCTGCTGCTGCTGCTGCTGCTGCTGCTGCTGCTGCTGCTGCTGCTGCTGCTGCTGCTGCTGCTGCTGCTGCTGCTGCTGCTGCTGCTGCTGCTGCTGCTGCTGCTGCTGCTGCTGCTGCTGCTGCTGCTGCTGCTGCTGCTGCTGCTGCTGCTGCTGCTGCTGCTGCTGCTGCTGCTGCTGCTGCTGCTGCTGCTGCTGCTGCTGCTGCTGCTGCTGCTGCTGCTGCTGCTGCTGCTGCTGCTGCTGCTGCTGCTGCTGCTGCTGCTGCTGCTGCTGCTGCTGCTGCTGCTGCTGCTGCTGCTGCTGCTGCTGCTGCTGCTGCTGCTGCTGCTGCTGCTGCTGCTGCTGCTGCTGCTGCTGCTGCTGCTGCTGCTGCTGCTGCTGCTGCTGCTGCTGCTGCTGCTGCTGCTGCTGCTGCTGCTGCTGCTGCTGCTGCTGCTGCTGCTGCTGCTGCTGCTGCTGCTGCTGCTGCTGCTGCTGCTGCTGCTGCTGCTGCTGCTGCTGCTGCTGCTGCTGCTGCTGCTGCTGCTGCTGCTGCTGCTGCTGCTGCTGCTGCTGCTGCTGCTGCTGCTGCTGCTGCTGCTGCTGCTGCTGCTGCTGCTGCTGCTGCTGCTGCTGCTGCTGCTGCTGCTGCTGCTGCTGCTGCTGCTGCTGCTGCTGCTGCTGCTGCTGCTGCTGCTGCTGCTGCTGCTGCTGCTGCTGCTGCTGCTGCTGCTGCTGCTGCTGCTGCTGCTGCTGCTGCTGCTGCTGCTGCTGCTGCTGCTGCTGCTGCTGCTGCTGCTGCTGCTGCTGCTGCTGCTGCTGCTGCTGCTGCTGCTGCTGCTGCTGCTGCTGCTGCTGCTGCTGCTGCTGCTGCTGCTGCTGCTGCTGCTGCTGCTGCTGCTGCTGCTGCTGCTGCTGCTGCTGCTGCTGCTGCTGCTGCTGCTGCTGCTGCTGCTGCTGCTGCTGCTGCTGCTGCTGCTGCTGCTGCTGCTGCTGCTGCTGCTGCTGCTGCTGCTGCTGCTGCTGCTGCTGCTGCTGCTGCTGCTGCTGCTGCTGCTGCTGCTGCTGCTGCTGCTGCTGCTGCTGCTGCTGCTGCTGCTGCTGCTGCTGCTGCTGCTGCTGCTGCTGCTGCTGCTGCTGCTGCTGCTGCTGCTGCTGCTGCTGCTGCTGCTGCTGCTGCTGCTGCTGCTGCTGCTGCTGCTGCTGCTGCTGCTGCTGCTGCTGCTGCTGCTGCTGCTGCTGCTGCTGCTGCTGCTGCTGCTGCTGCTGCTGCTGCTGCTGCTGCTGCTGCTGCTGCTGCTGCTGCTGCTGCTGCTGCTGCTGCTGCTGCTGCTGCTGCTGCTGCTGCTGCTGCTGCTGCTGCTGCTGCTGCTGCTGCTGCTGCTGCTGCTGCTGCTGCTGCTGCTGCTGCTGCTGCTGCTGCTGCTGCTGCTGCTGCTGCTGCTGCTGCTGCTGCTGCTGCTGCTGCTGCTGCTGCTGCTGCTGCTGCTGCTGCTGCTGCTGCTGCTGCTGCTGCTGCTGCTGCTGCTGCTGCTGCTGCTGCTGCTGCTGCTGCTGCTGCTGCTGCTGCTGCTGCTGCTGCTGCTGCTGCTGCTGCTGCTGCTGC
>NC_059283.1:13385944-13390944 GCF_017591435.1 Portunus trituberculatus
GCTGTTGTTGCAGTAGCCAGGCTGCGTTGCTGTTGCTGTTGTTGCTGCTGTGCTGTTGCTGTTGTTGTTGCTGTTGTTGTAGTGCCAGGTGCCGCGTGTTGTTGTGTTGCCGTTGTTGTTGCAGCAGTTGCTGCTGCTTGTTGTTGTTGCTGTTGCTGGTGCAGCTGCTGTTGCTTGCTGTTGTTGCAGTTTGCAGCTGTTGCTGCCGTTGCTGTTGCTGGTTGCAGTGGTGTTGCAGCTGCTGTTGTTGTTGTTGCTGTTGCTGCCAGGTGCGGTTGCTGTTGTTGCTGCTGTTGCTGTTGTTGCTAGCAGTGTTGCAGGCTGCTGTTGGTGTTGCTGTTGTTGCAGCAGCTGGCTGCAGCAGCTGTTGCTGGTTGTTGCTGTTGCAGTTGGCGCTGTTGCCGTTGCTGTTGTTGCTGTTGGCAGTTGCCAGGTGCTGTTGGTGCGCTGTTGTTGCTGTTGCTGTTGCTGCTGCTGTTGCTGTTGTTGTTGCAGTGTTGCTGTTGTTGCAGTTGTTGTTGCTTGTGTGCAGCTTGTTGCTGTTGTTGCTGTTGTTGCTGTTGTTGCAGGCGTTGCTGCTGTTGTTGTTGCTGTTGCGGCAGTTGCAGCGTTGCTGTTGCAGCGTGCTGCTGTTGCAGCGTTGTTGCTGGGTTGCTGTTGCTGTTGGCCAGGCAGCAGCAGCTTGTTGCTGTTGCTGCTGCTGTTGCAGGCAGCAGCTGTTGTTGTTGCAGCAGCGTTGTTGCTGTTGCTGCTGTTGCAGCAGCTGTTGCTGTTGCTGCTGCTGCTGTTGCAGCAGCAGCAGCAACAGGCTGCTTGTTGTTGCTGCCGTTGCAGTTGCAGTTGCTTGCTGTTGCTGTTGCAGTGCAGTGGTTGCTGCTGGTGGTGCAGTTGCCGTTGTTTGTTGCTGTTGCGTTGCAGCAGCCAGGCTATTGGTGTTGTTGTTGTTGCAGTTGGTGTTGTTGCGTGCTGTTGTTGTTGTTGCTTGTTGCAGGTGCAGCTACAGGTTGTTGTTGCTGGCAGTGGCTTGCTGTTGCCGTTGCAGTCTGGTGCTGGTTGCTGTTGCTGTTGCTTGTTTGTTGCTCAGGTGGTGTTGCTGTTGTTGCAGTGTTGCAGGTGCTAGTTGTTGCTGTTGTTGCTGTTGCAGGCGTTGCAGCTGCTGTTGTTGCTGTTGTTGCAGCAGCGGTGCTGCTGCTGTTGTTGCTGCTGTTGCTGCTGTTGCAGTGCGGCTGCTGTTGCTGCTGCTGCTGCTGTGTTGTTGCTGTTGCTGTTGCTGCAGCAGCTGCTGCTGCTGTTGCTGTTGCTGTTGTTGCTGTTGCTGCTGTTGTTGCTGCTGCAGTTGCTGCTGTTGCTGTTGCTGCTGCTGTTGCTGCTAGCAGGTGCTGTTGCTGTTGCTGCTGCTGTTGTTGTAGTTGGCTGCTGGTTGCTGTTGTTGCTGTTGCTGCTGTTGCTGTTGCTGTGCAGGCTGCTGTTGTTGTTGCTGTTGCTGTTGCTGCAGCAGTGGTGCTGCTGCTGCTGGTTGTTGCTGCTGTTGCAGCAGCTGCTGCAGTTGCTGCTGCTGCTGTTGCCAGCAGTTGTTGCAGGTGCTGTTGCTGCTGCAGTGTTGCTGCTGCCGTTGCTGTTGTTGCTGCAGTTGTTGCTGTTGTTGTTGCTGTTTGCAGTTGTTGTTGGTGTTGCTGTTGCTGTTGCTGCTGCTGTTGCCAGCAGCAGCAGTAACAGGCGCTGTTGCTGTTGCTGCCGTTGCTGCTGTTGCAGCAGCACAGGTGCTGCTGTTGCTGCTGCTGTTGCTGTTGCAGCCAGCTGCAGCAGTTGCAGCTGCTGTTGCTGTTGTTGCTGTTAGCAGTAGCAGCTGCACAGCTTGCTGTTGTTGTTGCTTGCTGTTGTTGCTGCTGTTGCAGCAGCAGCAACAGGCTGTTGCTGTTGCTGTTGTTGCTGTTAGCAGCAGCTGCAGGTGCCAGGTGCTGTTGCTGTTGCTGTTGTTGCTGCTTGTGTAGCAGGTGCAACAGCTGTTGCTGTTGCTGTTGTTGTTGCTGTTGCTGTTGTTGCAGTTGCTGCTGTGTGCTGTTGCTGTTGCTGTTGTTGTAGCCAGCAGTTGCAGGTGCTGTTGCTGTTGTTGCTGCAGTTGCTGTTGCTGCAGTGTGCTGTTGCAGTTGCTGTTGTTGCTGCTGCTTGCTAGCAGCTGCAGTTGCAGCTGCTGCTGTTGCTGTTGTTGCAGCAGCTGCTGTTGCTGTTGCAGTTGCTGTGCTGCTGCTTGCTGTTGCTGCTGGCAGTAGTTGCTGTTGGCGCTGCTGTTGCTGCTGTTGCTGCTGTTGTTGCTGCTGCTGCTTGCTGTTGCTGCTGCTGCTGTTGGTGTTGTTGCAACAGGTTGCTGCTGTTGCTGTTGTTGCTGTTGTTGCAGCAGTAACAGTTGCTGCTGTTGCTGCTGCTGTTGCAGCAGCAGCAGTTGCTGCTGTTGTTGTTGCTGCAGTTGCTGTTGTTGCTTGCTGTTGCTGTTGTTGCAGCAGCTGCTAGCAGCTGCTGTTGCTGCTGCTGCTGCTGCTGTTGCAGTTTGCTGTTGCTGTTGCTGTTGCTGGTGCTGCTGTTGTTGCTTGCTGTTGCAGCTGTGGTGCTGCTGTTGCTGTTGCTGTTGCTGCAGCAGCAGCAACAGTTGCTGCTGTTGCTGCTGTTGCAGCTGCTGTAACAGGTGCTGCTGTTGCTGCTGTTGCCAGCAGCAGCTGTGTTGCTGCTGTTGTTGCTGCTGGCTGTAGCAGTTGCTGCTGTTGCTGTTGTTGTTGCTGTTAGCTGCAGCAGCAGCAGGCGCTGCACGGTGCTGTTGTTGTTGCTGCTGCTGTTGCTGCTGCTGCTGTTGCTGTTGCTGCAGCAGCAGCAGGCAGTTGCTGCTGTTGTTGCTTGTTGCTGTTGCTGTTGTTGTTGCCAGTTGCTGCAGGTTGCTGCGGTGTTGCTGTTGTTGCTGCTGTTGCTGCTGCTGTTAGTTGCAGCAGCAGTTGTGGCTGGTGCTGTTGTTGTTGCTGCTGGTTGCCGCTGTTGCTGCTAGCAGCAGCAGCAGGTGGTGGTGGTGCTGTTGCTGCTTGTTGCTTGCTGTTGTTGCTGTTGTTGCAGCAGGTGCAGCTGTTGCTGTTGCTGCTGTTGCTGTTGCTGTTGCAGTTGCCAGTTGCTGGCGTGCTGTTGTTGTTGCTGTTGTTGCTGTTGTTGCTGTTGCTGCTGCTGTTGCTGTTGCTGCTGTTGCTGCTGTTGTTGTTGCAGTAGCAGCAGCAGCAGGTGGCGGTGCAGTTGCCGTTGCTGCTTGCTGTTGTTGCTGTTGCTTGTTGCTGTTGCAGTAGCAGCAGTTGCACAGGTGCTGCCGTTGCTTGCTGTTGCTGTTGTTGCTGTTGCAGCAGCAGCAGTAGCAGTAACAGGTGGCGGTGGCCAGCTGTTGCTGTTGTTGTTGCTTGTTGTTAGTAGCAGTAGCAGCAGCAACAGGCAGGTGTTGCTTGTTGCTTGCTGCTTGTTGCTGTTGCTTGCTGTTAGCAGTAGCAGTAACAGGCAGGTGGTGTTGTTGATGCTGCTGTTGTTGCTGTTGTTGTTGCTGTTGTTGTTGCTGTTGTTAGTAGTAGTAGTAGGCAGGTGGTGTTGTTGTTGCTGTTGTTGCTGTTGTTGCTGTTGTTGTTGTTAGCAGCAGTAGTAATAGGTGGTGGTGTTGTTGTTGTTGTTGTTGTTGTTGTTGTGATGGTGGTGGTGGTGGTCGTGATGATGGTGGTGGTTGTGGTATTGGTGGTGTACAGAAAGAAAAAGAACAAGAAGAACAAGAGCAAGAAAAAGGAAAAAAAAGGAACAAGAAAGGGGAAGAAGAAAAAGAAAAAGAAAAACGAAACAACAAAACAAAACAAACAACAATTAAACCCAAACAATCAAGCAAAACAGACAGAAAAAATTTACATAACACAACAAAACAAAGCTCTATTTAACGCAACACAACTGCGCACAAACCAACACATCACAGCACAGCACAGCACAGCACAGCACAGCGAAACACAACACAAAACAACATAAAGTAACACAGCACAACACAAAAAACAATACAACGTAACAACACAACACAACACAGCAGAGCATAACACAGCAACACAATACAACACAACAAAATGAAGCCAATTTAACACAACACAACAATTGCGTACAAACCAACACAACACAGCGTAACACAACACAACGTAACAGCACAACACAACTGCGCACAAACCAACACAGCACAACAGAACAAAACACAACAGAACACAACACCAACAAGGATTAACAGCAAAAATCAACTTACACTCGCTTATAAACAAAACAATGGTGTGGAATCAAACTCTCTTTACTTCTTCTATCCACACTGAGCTACTTATTACTATTTCCCTATTCCTTCATCCTCCCTACTTCCTATTCCCTTCTTTATTCCTCTCTATTTATTTATTCACTTATCGTTCTTCCTTCACCTTCTTCATTTCATATTCCGCGTTGGTTCTTTCCTTTCCTTTCCTTCTTCCCCTTCCCCTTCCCTCGTGATGCTTTTTCGCCTCTTCCTTCCTTTTCGCCTTTTTCTTCTTTTCTTTCTGTTCTTCCTCCTCCGCTTCAGCAACATCAGGTAACACTGTCACCGCAACACATTAAGAAAAATGTGTTGCGTGCTTCCACAGACACAAAACGAGGAGGAGGAGGAGGAGGAGGAGGAGGAGGAGGAGGAGGAGGAGGAGGAGGAAGAAGAAGAAGAAGAAGAAGAAGAAGAAGAAGAAGAAGAAGAAGAAAAGAAAGAGAAAGTGAAAGAATGAGAAAGAGAAAGAAAAAAAGAATGAGAAGAAGAAGAAGAAGAAGAAGAAGAAGAAGAAGAAGAAGAAGAAGACGAAGACGAAGAAGAAGACGAAGAAGAAGAAGAAGAAGAAGAAGAAGACGAAGACGAAGACGAAGACGAAGACGAAGAAGAGAGAGAAAGAGAATGAGAAAGAGAATGAGAGAAGAAAGAAAAGAATGAAGGAAGAAGAGAGAAG
>NC_059283.1:13393444-13395944 GCF_017591435.1 Portunus trituberculatus
GAGAGAGAGAGAGAGAGAGAGAGAGAGAGAGAGAGAGAGAGAGAGAGAGAGAGAGAGAGAGAGAGAGAGAGAGAGAGAGAGAGAGAGAGAGAGAGATGACAGGGCGGCAAGGGGGCGTTAACAACTGTACAAGAGCCAGATCCACTCCTCACTGAAGAACTCCTGCCTTGCTTGGGGCGGACGAGCCACGCACCTGGGGCTCCTTAGCAGATCCAGAGGAGCACGGCGCGAGTAATCTGGGACGGTAAGCAGGAACAGGTGACCAGCCTGTACAGCCTCCAGCACCGCCGAGACGTGTCAGGCCTAGCGATGCTGTACAAGGCACCAGAGGAGCCTCCCTCACCTCCTGCCGTTCCGCCAGCCGTGCTGCGGCACTGAGGTGACCAGAGCGGCGACGATGGCGCCGGCGGTCCCTGTCTTGCTACATTTCAACACCTACCGCCACCAAAGGCACTTCATGCAGACGGACGCTTGGTGGTGGAATAGCTTTCTGGCCTTGGACATGTGCTCAAAAATTTAAGGCGTTGGTGGACAGGTAGCTCAGCGAGGGACGTGACAGTGACACGAGTTGAAGTGTAGCGCAGGCGACAGTGATACGTGCGAAGAGTGACGGTGGCACAAGCATCTTGATCAAGTATATTGCTTTACCAGTATTAGTATTACGAGTATTAGTAAAAGTATCAATCACTTTTATTGTTAAGTGATATCTTTTATAGAGATAGGTTTTTAGGTAGGGAATACTGCTCATTACCTAGACTCTCCTTAACTTGTAAAAGACTCCCTGTATTTGTAAAGACTTCTGTCAATACAAAAGAAAGGGAGAGAGAGAGAGAGAGAGAGAGAGAGAGAGAGAGAGAGAGAGAGAGAGAGAGAGAGAGAGAGAGAGAGAGAGAGAGAGAGAGAGAGAGAGAGAGAGAGAGAGAGAGAGAGAGAGAGAGAGAGAGGGGTAAGAGACCAGGATGAGAATGTATAAAGGTATGTGACAGTTGAGCCGTGTGTGTGTGTGTGTGCGTGCGTGCGTGCGTGCGTGCGTGCGTGCGTGCGTGCGTGCGTGCGTGCGTACATGGCTGCAGACAGGGCGACAGGTGTATGGCAGGTGTGACGTTTTGCAGTCCAGACAGGAATAAAGTCGCGAAAAAAAATGAAAAAAAAAAATCCGAGATGAAAGAAATATGGCGCCATTCACCAAAGAACATTACACAAAAAAGGACGAAAAAAAAAAAAAACGCGATATGATGACACGATGAAATAAGGAATGGAAAAAAGTAAGTGACGAGACAGTTTGAGTCGAAAAAAAATACGAATAACAAAGAATAGAAAATAAAGAAAAATAAAATCTAGCCACGAGGTAAAAGATGTAAATGTAAAAATAGACAAAAAAAAAAAGGGAAAATTCGGACAAAGATAAGTGAGAGACGTGAGGAAAGTGAGACGGAGGTGTGAAAGTGACTTGACATGAAACGTGAAGTGACGGGAGGTGATATGTGGTGATGTGAGCTGTTGTGATGAGGTGAGATGTTGAGGTGATGTGAAGTGTACGGGAGATGATGTGAGGTATTGATATGAGGTGATGTGAAGTTAATAGAAGTGATGTACGTTGATATGAGGTGATGTAAGTTGATGTGAAGTGTTTTAAGGTGATGTGAGGTGATGCAAAGTGTTATGAGGTGCCGTAACGCTTGTGATGGTTCGTAAAATGGAGGAATACAATGAGAAAGATGAAAAATTGAGGAAAGGGTGAAGCGATGAGGAATGACTGCGTGGATTGCGTGTTCCAGGAGATGCGTAAGAGATAAATTAGACCTTTGTGTGCACGTCATGAGAGTCAGAGTGTGTAGGGTTGGTTTGGTTTGGTTTGGTTTTGTTAGGTTAGGTTAGGTTAGGTTAGATCAAGTTAGGGTAGGGTAGGGTAGGCTAGGTTAGAGTAAGGAGGGTAGGATAGGGTAGAGGAAGATAGGGTAAGGTAGCGTAGAGTGCAGTAGGTTGGGTTATGGTAGGTTAAGTTAGGTTAGGTTTTTAAGTTAGGTCAGCAAACTAATACTGATTCTACACACAGAAAAAGATGTGCCTGTATATATTATTCTTTCAATGTCCACTTCCTCTTTATCCTTTCTTTCTTCCCTCCACCCTTCCTTCCTCCACCTCCTCTACCTCTCTCTCCTCTACCTCCTCCACCCTCACCTTCACTCCACGAGACGCTTCGCCCTTTGGATAAAGATAAATGACTGGGTAAATTTATTCACAACGCTTACCTCCACCTACCGCTATCACCACACCCAACCTCCTCTTGCCCCCTTCTCCTCCTCCTCCTCCTCCTCCTCCTCCTCCTCCTCCTCCTCCTCCTCCTCCTCCTCCTTCTCCTCGTCGTCATCCTCCCTCCTCCTTGGCTCACCAATCAACATTACTGCACCGCCGAAGCATTCATCTCACTCAGTCATTTCTCATTGTTGGTAATAGTTAGCAAGATTCAGTTTGCGCCGCTCTGCCAAGGTAATACAAT
>NC_059283.1:13403444-13410944 GCF_017591435.1 Portunus trituberculatus
CATCCACGCCCGCTCACCGTGATGGATACCTGGTTGCTAATTACACCTGGTCGGCGACGGAGTGCTTGCGCCGCTTAATTGATAACAGCTGACCCGCTAAATTAAGAACATAATGAGGTATATGGTACTAGCTCATCTTTTAATTAAATGCTCCGTCATCCCCGACCCTGATGAATGTCCTTGTGTGTGTGTGTGTGTGTGTGTGTGTGTGTGTGTGTGTGTGTGTGTGTGTGTGTGTGTGTGTGTGTATGCTCGTAACATCCGCACATTTTCTATCTTTACGTTTATCTATTGCTATGTATGTATGTGTCTATTCATCTATTTCTATCACGCACGCACTCGCGCGCGCCCACACACACAAAAATAATAAATAAATAAATAAAAAATAAAAACTTCTATACAGTTGCTTTTTACGAGAGAGAGAGAGAGAGAGAGAGAGAGAGAGAGAGAGAGAGAGAGAGAGAGAGAGAGAGAGAGAGAGAGAGAGAGAGAGAGAGAGAGAGAGAGAGAGAGCATTTTCTGTACAGTTAATAATTTCGTCTCTTAATGCTAGACTAGGTAAGGTTAAGTTAGGTTAGGTTATGCACCTTTACACTTGATTGCCAGAGAGAGAGAGAGAGAGAGAGAGAGAGAGAGAGAGAGAGAGAGAGAGAGATGAACAAGACCTTGGTGGCGATTCCGTCATTTCGGGTGTCAATGAAACTCTTGCTTATTTGCCGAGTCAACAAATCCCCAGTGCCGAGGAAACGTGGCAACAAAATATTAAAATTCAGATCGAGTATCGTCCTTCACTCCCCGCAGAGAGAGAGAGAGAGAGAGAGAGAGAGAGAGAGAGAGAGAGAGAGAGAGAGAGAGAGAGAGAGAGAGAGAGAGAGAGAGAGAGAGAGAGAGAGAATAAAAGAAAGAAAGACAAAGAATAAAAGAAAGAAACAAAGAGAAAGAAAGAAAGAAAGAAAAAGAAAGAAAGAAAGACAGAGAAAGAAAGAGAAAAAAACAAAAACAAACAAGCAAAGAAACAGACAAACAAATAAGCAAGCAAACAAACGAGAGAGAGAGAGAGAGAGAGAGAGAGAGAGAGAGAGAGAGAGAGAGAGAGTTTGTATCTTGAGCGTCCAGACAGCAACATACATTCCTATACATTTTATTTTTTGACCAGTAATAAATCAATACGCAGTTTGTAGTGCTCTCTCTCTCTCTCTCTCTCTCTCTCTCTCTCTCTCTCTCTCTCTGCTGGTTTAAAAGTGAATCTTCCTGTTAGAAAAAATAATATTACAACAACAACAACAACAACAACAACAATAACCACCACAAACCAACAACCACAAACCAACAACCACAAACCAACAACCACAAACAACAAAATGTCCGTGATCCGTCCTTGAGCTTCATATCTTTCTTCTCTCCTACCTTCTTTCCTTCCTTCCTCGCTTCCTGCCTTTCCTCCTCTCTTCTTCCTTTCCTTCCTTCCTTTCTTCCTCCCTTCCTTCTTTCCTTCCTATCTCCCTCCCTTCCTCTCTCCCTCCCTCCTACCCTCCATCATTTCCTTCCTTTCATAATTTCCTTCCTTCCATCATTTCCTTCCTTCCTTCCTCCCTTCTATCCTTTCTTCCTTCTATCCTTTCTTCCTTCTATCCTTTCTTTCTTTCTTTCTTTCATCCTTCCTTTCTTCCTTTCTTCCTTTCCTCCTTCCTTTCCTCCTTCCTTCCTTCCCTTTCTTCCTTCCTTCCTTCCATCCTTCCCTTCCTTCCTTCCTTCCTTCCTTCCTTCCTTCGTATCTTGCTTCAGGGATGGATTCCTTCTACTTACACTCTATTAAACGAAGCCATTATTCTTAAGCAAGGAGAGGGAGAGCTTTGATTAACACCGCGCCTTTTTACCCATGTTAATTACCATAGGAAGTCGAGGCTCCACGTTGCTTTTTTATCGACTTGCTAAGGAGGGTTGGGAAGGAAGGGGGTCGGATGCCTTTATTGTAGGAGAATAGAGGAAAGAAAATATCTACACGAAGCCATACAGGGGAATGTAATTAAGGGCGTTTACTGCAGGAACAAGACCACGCAGGAACCCTTACGATATTATTGTGTAGGGTGGCGAGGCGGGCTGTGCTGAAGGAAGGAAAGGGTGCATACTACTATATACATGCATGCCTCTCTCTCTCTCTCTCTCTCTCTCTCTCTCTCTCTCTCTCTCTCTGGTTTAAACGTGCATGGTACATTTATAGTGGTTAGTGCAACAGTTCTAACGCTAAAGTTTAACGTTTTTGTTGTGTAAATATTTCACAATAAATATCTTGTTCAAAGTCTCTCTCTCTCTCTCTCTCTCTCTCTCTCTCTCTCTCTCTCTCTCTCTCTCTCTCTCTCTCTCTCTCCTATTTATGTATTAGTTTCTGTCTTTACCCGACTCACTGCTATATACTTCTACATTATCACCTACACAATTTGTTGCAGTTATTTTTACATTCAACCTGTACTCAATTAACCTTCCATATTCTTTCCCTCTCCCTCTCCCTCTCCCTCTCCCTCTCCCTCTCTCCCTCTCTCTCTCTCTCCAGTGTAAGGAATCAATTTTCTTCTGGCGTGTCTGAATTCCTTTTAGTTCCAGTTTTCTTTGTTTTCTCCGGCTGAAAACAAGAGCCGCCTTCTGTTATTTGGTACACGTATGCTGTGAGGAGCTCCACTGTAATTATGTGTCGATTAAACTGATACACTGATACGGTAAACAATTAAAAGACAAGGAGAGAGTCATAACAAACATTCACTGCAGTAGAGGCTTCATGATGTAAGTCACGCCATGAATGTATTGCCTATGTACACAGGAAATACAGGTAAGTGAGGAATACTGAAAGAATAATGAAAGTTCTGCCATGTCGTTACAAAAAAAAAAAAGTGGACGAAAAGAAAATAGATAAATAAAAAAATGGAAAAACGAAAATATGACAAAGTAATATTCTGAAAGATGTAGATGTATAACGAAAGGAATAACCGTTGAATGAATAAGTACAAAAAAATAGGATTCAAAAGATATAGATAGAAAAAATAATGATTGAAAACAACACAGAAAACGGAAAAACTGATAAATAAAAATGAAATATTCGGAAACATGCAGATGAATAACGAAATAAATAAGAGTTAAATTCTGTCCAACTCTGTAATCCGAGAGCTGACCAGTACTCTCAATCATTCATACCCTTCTCTGGTAAACTCTGGAACTCCCTGCCTGCTTCTGTATTTCACTCCCTGCCACTTGATTTCTTTTATTTCGAGGGAGGTTCAAAGACATTTATTCCAAACTTTTGGGTAACTCTACTGATCTTTTAAGGAACTGGCAATCAAATGGGCCTTTCTCGTTATATTTTTGTTCCCCTTGGTCATTTTTCCCTCATCCATAAAAAATTAAGTACACTGAAATAGGAATCGAGAAGATACAAATAAAAAATATGAATAAAGAAAGTATGAAAACAAATAAAAATGAGGAAAAACGACAAATAATCGTGGCGTAATATTCGGAAAAATTCGGATGAATAACGAAAGAAATAACGAATAAGTACACTACAACGTGACTCGCGAAGATAGATAAAAAAAATAAATAAAAATAATTCTAAAAAAAGATGAAAATAAAGACAGTACTAGAGTCACTGTCCAAAGGTAAGCAGATAAATAAACAAGATAACAATTCGACCAGGGATTCTCAACCATGGCACGCGTATCTCCAGGGGCGCTGAGAGGAAATTCTAGAGGCACGTGGCAAATCTATCATAGCAAGTGGGCCTGTATTCTTAAACGCTTTGCTTTCTCACCATCGCTACTTTCCAAAGGCTGTAGTTGAAGATACTCGTGTTTTAGAGAGTATTTTCATGGTTCTGGTGATAGATTAGCAAGAATTCTGGTTAGCTGAAAGGAGAAACTGTCTCGAAAATAAAGCTAGTTGTGTCCGTGGCCTTGGAAAATTGTCGTGGTGAAATAGCTAAGTGTTTTTGAATACGGGCCCTGGACTGACCCATGAATTCACAGACAATTACTGTTATTACATGCGGTACTGATAGATTCATGGCCACATTTAATAGTAGCTTTTATATACTGATATGTTTATGAGCAGATTTTTTTTGTCGTCACGCACCGATAAATTTGTGGTCACATTTGTTATTATCTATTGATGAATTCCTGCAATTGTATGTGTTCTGACTGCATGTCGCTGCATTCTGGGTGAGAGACACGTGACCAACACTGAAGAGCTCTTTTATCAAGCAAGGAACGAAAGGAACAAAAGTAATATTAGACAAAAAAAAAAAAAAAAGGCCCACTTAGATGCCAATTCGCGAGCAGGTCCAAGAGAGTTAGCCAAAAGAATGAAATATATGTCTTGAAAACAACCTCTTAAAATTAATGAGCTTATGTCATAGGAAGATAGAAATACAGAAGCACGTAGGGAGTTCGATTTTACCAGGGATACGGAGGTCAAAATAGTAGAGCAATCCTGAACTAAACGAATAAGGATAAAAAAAAAACTATTATAAAAAACAAAGCTAACCAGAGATAGAAAAAAAAAAGAAAGGCAAAAATGTAAAGAAATGTAAACTAAAGGTGCAGAAAATAGTAAAGCATCCCATCCCACATACACAAACCTACAGAGTGAAACAGCAGGACGTGATAAATTTCAGGTCAGTGTAAAAGAAATTACAGATTTGTCGCTAATAAAATAGTATTCTCAATTTTATATTTGCGAATCTATTGCACAGTTCATTTCTTCAAAGCGTCATCTTTAAATGTTCCCGCTTGACTTCATTTAAAAGGCTAACTCTCTCGGACTTCACAAAGGACCATTTTCTTCTACTTGTGTTAAATCCTGTGTCTTTTCTATACATTGCCTTAACAACCACCACATCCCGCTGCCTTGCTCTGTTAAAAGCCACACACTTACATACAACCAAGTCAACATTTCATTTCAGTTGAGCAAACTTGAGGGAAAGACGCACGTGAAGCGGATCCACTGTTGCCACAATTAATAGGGAGGAGGAGGAAGACCGGGAACGCCTGTGATGCATACCTGTACCGGGAAATGTGGCCAGGTAAGAATGTCATCAGGTGGGAGTAAATGTTTTAGCAATCATTCATTCACGCCAGCACGCAATCATTCACTCACTTACTCGCTCAACCCTTCTATCACACCGTAACGCACTCACACACACACACCCACGCCACGCCACGCCACGCCACGCACACACTCTCTCTCTCTCTCTCTCTCTCTCTCTCTCTCTCTCTCTCTCTCTCTCGTGACGCCTCTATCGTGACACACATTACCGGTGCGCAACTTGTAATCGTAGCTGGCGTTCGTGTGTCGTGCGTACAGTCAGATGTGGTGTGTGCAGAGTGACGCGGGCACCAGAGACAGAGTGAATGGCAAAGCAACACAAGACACGATGGTCAATAGTTTGCCATCTTTGTTTTGCCTTGTTCGTTTAGAGAGTTCAGACACATTTTTTCTTTATTTTTATGTAAGAAGGAGAACTACCAACATGCATTCTCTCTGTCTTTGAATGAGTGAGTTGTTATTGTTGAAGGCACTTGTTACCTATTTTCTTAGTTAATTAACTACATAGGCTGAATTGTCTTTGTCATTCCTATTACTGCTGTTGCTATTAACGAGTTTCCGCATTGAGAAGCAGGCTGAATTGTCTTTGTCACTCGTATTACTGCTGTTGCTATTAACGAGTTTCCGCATTGAGAAGCAGGTCGGAATAACATGACTATTTAAGAGGGGGGTTTCAAGACAATTTATCTAATTTTTTTACTAACTCTCTTGGCCGTGTTCGGGAACTGGCATCTCAGTGGGTTTTCTTGCTCATAGTTTTTATTCCCCTTGACAAGCTTTTCCCTCTTACATAAGAAAAAAGATGTAAAAAATGATAAGTATAGGAGAACGATGAGTAAGAGGGGGATGTAAGGATATTTAGAGGAAGATAACGTGGGAGTGAGGGCAAGGCAATGCTAGGAAAACAAATGACGTGTCCAGGCCGTGGTGGAGGTAACATGCGGAGTGCTGGAGGAGAGTGCATACGCAGGCGCGCAGGTGGTGGGTGGAGGACGGCACCTACACGACGACAGTTCCCGTGTGAGTAGCACTGCCTTCCTCAGCCCTTAGTTAGTTCCAGGCAGGTCTAGTCATCAGGACCTTCTTAAGACAGTATTCTGAAACTACTCTGTGCCGCGCCTCCACTACTTGAAAACGGCGAATTTTTGTGAGTGTTTTCACAGTTTTAGTGGCAAATTAGCATAATTTCTACATCATTAGCAGAAGAAACAGTCTTAAGAACTCGACTGATCATCTCTGTGACACTTGAAATTATCGTGGTGAGAAATCAAAACCTTCCCAAATAAGAACCTTAGTGCCGGCATGCCTGCCTTGAGTGCCGTACCGGTGCCCCTGACACAGGTGTACTGCGTTACAAAACACGAAGTATTATAAACATGGAAGGCTCCGTGCTTGACTTCTGTGCTGTTTATGTGCCGGCGTTACTCGGAGCTGCTGTGAATATTGAGTGTTCTCACAGTCCCGCCATCACTTCTGTTCACTCGACACTCACAACTGTCCATGAATCCCGGATGTTTGATTAGTGATCCTTTCCTGGGATGGTGATATTTCATGATGAGACAAGTAAACAGACGCCACACACCACCGCTCATTAACGCGCTGAACAAGCACTGGTGGCATTACTTGAAAGGCGAGAATGAAGAGCGATGGGTATGAGTGTACAGATGATAGTGACCAGTATCTAATTTTACATAAGAAAGGACCCCAGGCGTGTGTTAGGAAGAGTGAGCTGTGAGTCCTATTTCAGGGAACTTCCCTCTAACACAAAGTTACATGAGCTGAAACTGAGCAAACGAAGCTTATTTTGTGTTCAGTGGAATGAACCAGAGGGAAAAAATTAATGAAAAGTGTGTGTGGTGTGTGTGTGTGTGTGTGTGTGTGTGTGTGTGTGTGTGTGTGTGTGTGTAATTCACTGTTTGATCTGCTGCAGTCTCTGACGAGACAGCCAGACGTTACCCTACGGAACGAGCTCAGAGCTCATTATTTCCGATCTTCGGATAGGCCTGAGACCAGGCACACACCACACACCGGGACAACAAGGTCACAACTCCTCGATTTACATCCCGTACCTACTCACTGCTAGGTGAACAGGGCTACACGTCAAAGGAGACACACCCAAATATCTCCACCCGGTCGGGGAATCGAACCCCGGTCCTCTGGCTTGTGAAGCCAGCGCTCTAACCACTGAGCTACCGGGCCGTGTGATGTATGTGTGTGTGTGTGTGTGTGTGTGTGTGTGTGTGTGTGTGTGTGTGTGTGTGTGTGTGTGTGTGTGTGTGTGTGTGTGTGTGTGTGTGTGTGTGTGTGTGTGTGTGTGTGTGTGTGTGTGTGTGTGTGTGTGTGTGTGTGTGTGTGTGTGTGTGTGTGTGTGTGTGTGTGTGTGTGTGTGTGTGTGTGTGTGTGTGTGTGTGT
>NC_059283.1:13415944-13420944 GCF_017591435.1 Portunus trituberculatus
AATCTAATCTAATTGAAACTTCCTGCTGAAAGGTTATACCATCATTAATACTCTCATGGTATTCATAATATAAATATACTAAGCTATTTTTTTCTGGCAGTTCAAATCCAAAGCTGTGACTATTACTCGACGCTTTTGTGTAATACAGTCATCCCCAAAATAGGTAATGAGCTTAGATGTTACCTATGTAACCGACCCCGTCATATGGCTCACAATTGCATGACTAGGGGTGAAGTACCCTGTGAGAACTGTGGTCTAAGGAATCGTACAACTCAAGAATTCCGTAGAACCTGCTCGAATTGCAGACGAAAAAATCAAACTATACCAATGCGCACGACCCGTCAAGCGACCCAATGAAAGACATCAGGACGAACAAAAAAAGCTCCAAATCATTGGACACATTATTGGGAATAGAAAGCAAAATCATCGGAGACGCTCATAATTCTGCAAGTGAAATACACGAAACAGAAGAATGTAGAATGATAGCTATTCGACTAGAAGTAAAACTAAAAAACTGTACATTTGCAGAAGTAATTGCCATGTTTGACAATGGAGCCTGTGTAAGTCTTATTGAAGAAGACTTTATTCAAAAAATTAATACAAATACTAGAATGATCGAGAAAAAGTCGGCACATATTTTTGCCATAAATTCCCAGGCAAAAGAAAGTAGAGGTAAGACATTGATAGTGGTACAAACAGGATAGCATATAAAGGAACAGATTATGATAACAATTGAAGGGATAGAAATAGCCATCCCTACAATGCTTGCCAGAGGTTATTTAAGGCAAAATGAAATAGATACAAGAATAAAAGGACGAAAGAAGAGTCTCATAGTAAAAGGGTCGATGGCGAAACAGTATCGGAGACACTAAAGAGTGAGAAAAGATACACCATTGTAACTATAAGCAAAACAGGAAAGGAAGCCAAAACAAGTGATGAGTGCATGATGCTAAGCGAAAGAGAGAATCACAACAGAGGGGAGGACCAAGGGCAAGGTCGCATTGAGTCGGAAGTACCGGAAGTGTCAGAAGATAAGGCACCTGAAAATAGAAGTAACAAAGGGAAGGATGATAATGAAGAGAAAGTATGGATGGAAGAAACCCTGAAAATAACTGGTTACCTGAGGCAAAACATGTAAGACTAGTTGCAATAGAACATGTAAAATTACCCTTTCTCCCCCTCCCCCCCCATGGCAACTGTTGGTTATATAACTTGCACTAAGTCATTAGTAGACGTAGAAGAAGGAATTTTTGAGCTTTGTAAAAGCAATACAACTTCACGAATTTTCTGCCCCGGAGTAGTAAAACTGGAGCCACTAGCAGGAGAAAGGAGGTCGTTGTTCACTATTCAATATATTAATGTAGAACAAGGGGCTATAAAGATAGAAACTGGTCAGACTCTAGGGGGGCGGAGGAATTCAACCCTGTACTGCCCACCCTTTTTCTTTGACAGCAGCTGGAGTCACAGAAAGACAAGGGCAAGAGATGAATTCCCATAAGTTCAGAGGAAAAAAAAAGTCAATAAATGAAAAATATCCAGAAGGATTAAAAGAAAATTAAGCATTAAAATTATTGATTAATAAGTTTTCGCAACAGAAAATTACCCAATCAGTCACTCCCTACTATACGAGTACTGTTACTCAATTAGATAATGAGTCAGTCTACAGAAAGCCTTGTCCCATACCTGTTTATCATCAAAACAAGAGAACAACTTCAGGCCCTTCAAGCCCAAGGCATTATAAGACCATCTCAGTCAGCTTATAATAGTCCACTAATACCTATCCCCAAAATGGACGGAGGCATGCGATTTTGCTTGGATTTTCGTGCTTTGAACACAAAAGTGAAATGATAGATTTCCTCTCCCAATATACAA
The DNA here is from genome assembly GCF_017591435.1 of Portunus trituberculatus. Classification (NCBI taxonomy): domain Eukaryota; kingdom Metazoa; phylum Arthropoda; class Malacostraca; order Decapoda; family Portunidae; genus Portunus; species Portunus trituberculatus. The sequence continues at coordinate 13,417,817 of NC_059283.1, forward strand.
GAAATTTTACAACAAATGGGAAAAAGTAAAATCTTTTCTTGTCTAGACTTAAGAGCAGAGTATTACCAAACTCCTCTGGATGAAGCAAGTAAAGAAAAGACTGCTTTCACCTCACACGTAGGTCATTCAGAATTCAATTTTTTTACCATTTGGAGTAAAGTCAGCACCAGGAACTTTTCAGAGACTAGTCAATACAGTATTATCAGGCCTTACTGGTAGTTCGGCATTTGTTTACCTAGATTACATTGTTAATCCAGGTAAAGATTTTGATGAACACTTTGAAAACATCAGTCAGGTTCTAGCCTGACTACAGAAAGAAAAATTGAAACTAAAAATAGAGAAATGTGATTTCTGTAAAAGAGAGATTGCTTATCTAGGGCATATTGTTAACGCAGGACTGAAACCACAACCGTATAAAGTTAAGGCTATGAAGACAGCCACAGCACCTCGCAATGTTCAAGAATTACCGTCTTTTCAGAAGTAATGAATTGTTATAGAACGTTCATAAAAGATTTTCCAGAGATTAGTAGGTCTATAACTCTTCTGCTAACTGGAAAGAAAGGCCCCCATAAGAAAGCTGGTAAAACACCCATAGCATGGAGCGATGAGGCCCAGAGAGCCTTCGTGTTATTGAAAGATAAATTAACCAAAGAAGTAACTTTAAAATTCACGGATTTTACAAAAGATTTCTTATTAGTTACTGATACTTCTGGAAAAAGTATCTGAGGAGTCTTACAACAAGAAGAAACAGGTCGTGTAAGGCCCCTAAACTTTTTCAGCCGTGCATTGAATCCTGATGAAAAGAGGTACAGCGCTATAGAGCGAGAGGCCTTTGCCATAGTATACTGTCTGTAGGTAAACCATCCGTTGTGTCTAGGGTACCACATCTAAATACACAAAGACCATCGCCCCCTAGTCTGGCTACTCAAGGTTGCAAGTCCCAATGGAAAAATTGCCAGATGGCAAACGCTGCTCTCCGAACCTTATGTACTATAAAGTATTTAACGGGGAAAGAAAACGTAGTAGCCGATTTTCTCTCAAGAATGAAAAGGCAAGAAGAAACAGACATAATTATGAGTGTAGAAATGAGGAATGTAGAGGACGCCCAAACAAACACTGGAGATGTACAATGGAACCTCGAGGAGATTAAAAAGATTACAAGATGAAAAAAAGATCTCATAAAATAATTAAAGAAGGTGATCTTATCAGAAAAACCTTGAAAGTAATAAAAAATAAATTTAAAACATGTGCGAGAATACTTGTGTGTGTGTGTGTGTGTGTTGGTGCATGTCTCCGGCCTGGCATGTGCATGTACGTACGTGTTTGCGTGTATATGTGTGTGTAAATGAATGCAGTTGTATGTAAAACGTGTTTGTGTTGAACAAGGAATAGGTGTAACACCATTCTTTTAATAAACTGGACGAACGCGTGCGATTCCGTATTTATACTAATATATATTCAAATTTCCTCTAGTGAAAAATAACTAATAGACTTCACATTCCCAGGTTAGAGAGAGAGAGAGAGAGAGAGAGAGAGAGACGTAGGAGTGGCAGTGAGTGAGCGTGAAAGTCAGCGAGAAGGTAGGCGAGATGATTGAAGTACGGGAACCTCGGATGGGCGGCGATGGACTGAAACCTCCGTCACCCTACAAGATGATACCTACCAACCACACCCACCTCGGGAACACCTTCGCCGAGATCTCCATTGCAGGTGAGATTTAGCTCCTCATTTTTTGTTCCCCCATAAGGATAAACTTTCAAAGACTGTTAGGTTGAGATTTCAGCTCGTGCATGATTTTAAAATGGTAATGAATCCAGCAGTTCAAGTCCTTTATGATAGAAAGCTCAACAAGGCTCGGTTTTTTTTCTTCTAACATATCTCCGCCTGTCCGGCCACTCATTCTCTCTCTCTCTCTCTCTCTCTCTCTCTCTCTCTGTCAAAGGCGCTATGGTACAGTACATAAATTTCTTAAAAGCTCTCGAAAGGCTACGACGAAGCACGCACTCTCTCTCTCTCTCTCTCTCTCTCTCTCTCTCTCTCTCTCTCTCTCTTGTCAAAGGCGCTATGGTACAGTACATAAATTTCTTAAAAGCTCTCGAAAGGCTACGACGAAGCACGCACTCTCTCTCTCTCTCTCTCTCTCTCTCTCTCTCTCTCTCCAGCGATCACCAACACTCCACCAAGCAGTTTGCGGTAAACTTGCTGCTGACAATCCTTCGTCGTCACAATTTACCCGAGGCATCCTTCAGCGTGCGCTCCCAGTCCTGCTTCACCACACCAAGACACCCCTCCCTCCGAGGACAGACAAGCAAATGGAACTGTAAACGCGAACCACTTTCTCGCTCCACAACGTGTAAACAATAATAAAGATCTTTCCAACTGAAGGGAGGAGTCACCGTTTGGAGTATGGCCAAAGAAAACTATTGCACTCGTATCTAAATTGTTTGGTGTAATGAGCGGCAAATGTTAACATTGGACTCTCGGCTCCATTTCCTTTTGTTTTATGGTCTTTTCACCTGGTGGGAGAGAAGGATTTTCCGGGTACCGAGGGCTCAAATATGGCCAATTGTTACCTCTTGTACAGAGCTACTGCTGCTGTTATGATGGCCACCATATTTAAGCGGTGTTACCAACGATACCTACTGAAAAATCCTCCTAAATCTGTTTACCTCAATGCTACAGCGTTGCCAACGCTAGTTTAGGGGTTGTGTTGGGTAGAGTAGGGTAGGGTAGGGTAGGGTAGAGCAGGGTAGGATGGTGTTACGTTAGATTAGTAGGCAAATATCTTCTTTCCAAATGTATTGTTGGCAATGCTGCTCAATTTGGTGGCCATCATAACAGCAGCAGCAGCTCCCTCCTTATCTTCAGGGTAAATATTAAGACAAGGACGATGCACGCAGTTCTGTCTCCTAGTATTTTCAGCTCCTAATTCTAAACAAACTCAGGGACTTGATGGGAAAATGGGGTTTTCACGTGAGGAAACCTAAAATATGGTCAAATGTCACCTCTTACCAGGAAGAGCAAGTGCGGGTTGCTGCTGTTTTGATGGGCGCCATGTTGATGGTACCGTGCAAACACCGCTAGTCTATCCTTAGGAACACTAATCTAACCTAGTATTATCTCATCTA
>NC_059283.1:13425944-13433444 GCF_017591435.1 Portunus trituberculatus
TAGTGGTAGAGTCGTAGGGGTAGTAGTAGCAGTAGTAGCAGCAGCAGTAGTAGTAGTAGTGGTCTCGGTGATAGTTGTGGTGTTGTAATGCATGTATGTACGTATGTATGCTGCGGGCTATTAGAAAGAAGAACTGTATCTTTATAAGTGTAAGTTTTTTTCATGAGAGAGAGAGAGAGAGAGAGAGAGAGAGAGAGAGAGAGAGAGAGAGAGAGAGAGAGAGACGAAGAAAGGCTGTGATGGCAACATCCTCTGGTCACCCTGCAGCTGTGCGCCAGGTGTCCTTCGCTTGCAAGGGATAATGATCACCATCTGCTTTGTAATCTCGGGAAATGTGGAGTGAATATGTATCTCTATGTACAACGTAGATACATGTACTATCTTGTATAACGTAGATACATGTACTATCTTGTATAACGTAGATACATGTACTATCTTGTATAACTTATGAAGAATATTGTGTGAAGCCCAAAAGTACATGTTTTTCACTTGTGGTTTTGTTTTCATTATTGTTTTCCTGTGGCTGGCTTATTGTTTTCCTTCGACATGTGAGACATCGCAGCGTGTTTGTACTGACAAAAACAAAGATATTGATAACAAAAACAAGGAAGGTGATGAGTGACTGGTCTCTTAACCAGTCACTCATCACTTAATTCCTGTAGAACATTCTTTCTGGCACGAAAATTCTTTAGTCGACGCTATCGAAGGTGCAGCGAGGCGTGTAATATACGTACACTCACAAGCTCTGAGGTTATTTCAAATGTCTACAAATCGCTGTTCCGTGGATTGTCATTTAATTTTGCTTTTTCATAAGAATTGCATATGACATTTTCTCAGCTTCAGTGCCGTAACGAACAGCATCGTGGCCACGAGTCAGTAACTCTCGTACCGTCACATGTTCACCTTCTTTTACCGGACACTTACGTTCACACTTCAATTGCGTGCGTGCTTTTTTTTTTTTTTTATACGTGAAAATAAATAATGCGATTAAGGAAGACTAATTCTTTACCTTCCTTGTACGATATACATGATTTGAAAAATGCAAATTATGAAACTGAATTGCATCATGATACTGATAACAAACTGCTATCAGCTTCAGAGAAGGTGCTGCTTCAAAGGTTCGTCAGATACTCACCTATCTTCCCTGAAGAGAGTGCGTGTCGGACACTCTTTCCACACAAGGGGAAAATGTGCAGAGGTACAGCAATGTACCGTGCTTGCTGTACCACCGACGAGAATGGTGAGCGGGACTCCACATAGAGTGGCAAAATCAAGATAAAACGTCATATACGTACTAATTAACAGTGTAAATGTCTGACATGGTACGAAGGAACAAGGAGAATAATTTTGTCAGGAGCCCTACCCGCCACACTGCCACTCAGAAAGATGCTGTCACTAGATCACGAGGTTATAGTATTACGATGTTCCGAAGAGCAATGTAACGACTTGTAAGACTACAGCGTCGCCCGGTGTGGCTGACACGCTTCAGGCTTCCTTGACGATACGGCGTCACCCTTCACGACAGGAGGCTGGAGCGAACGTGAGCTTCGGTTCTCCCAGCCACTCGCGCTGCCTTGCACTTTTGGGGAGGTAAAGACGGAACATCCTCTGTTCCTTCAGTGGCACGGAATACAGTGCTCAGCTGAGTAAGCTCCTCGGCGAAGCAATCCGGCGGACACGGGAAACCAATCCTCACAGTTCACACCACCGAGGTTACTGATGTCATCCGCACTCAATGCTTAATTAACCCTTTCATTCACCTGTCAACACTGTGAACACTGAGGTGTGTTGCCTTCCGGAACCACTTGACTGCTTCCTCTGCATGCCCCTGCTCCTGCTCCAAGACTTCCCTCACACCAAGGTTTCATTATAAACAACAACTGCTGCGAACTGCTGATCTTGAGTTTATTACCTACTAACTCCCGCCACCTGGCGAGCAAAGGAGGAACTGATACATTGGTGCCTGGGCCTCCATTACAGCGATGCCGCGCTAATCAACGCCCTTTGACATGTGTCTCTTTCTCCTTTATTTCTCTCACCTCGCCGAACATTCAAGTGTACTTAGCAGAGTCGACAACGCTCTGCTTAAAACTGAGAAGCATTACCTCGTGCACTAAACATGATATGACATGACAGTTGCAGAATCACAATTAGAGAAGAATGATTTCTCACCAGCTCTTCTAGACTAAACAGAACTGCAGTGTACAGATCCTAGAGCTTTGAGTGGGCAGTCATAAACATCTTCAGTGTAAATACAAACTTCAAGTAAACCACCTCTCTAACAATCTAAACCACGAGATAACTTGAGTTGTGAGTGTGATGCTTAACAGAGATTATGTCCTTAAGATTATTACTGATGTGCTTTGCAGTACTGTTCCTCTTCCTCCTCCTTGTCCTCCTCCAGTTTAGTGCGATGTGTTCCAGAACAATTTATTCAGACTTTTCAACACTTCCTTGCCAAGTGAGTCAAATCTCAATTATTGCCTGTATTCGCACCTGGTTAAACAAAGAAAATGTCGATAAATATTCACATTAGCAAGTAAAACTTTATCTCTTTACGTTTTTCCTTAAGGAAATACAGTTTATAAAGCAACAATATATCATTGCATTACGTGGTGATTTAAACTTGAAACATCAACACAGAAATATGTGGTGCTATTCATATATGAAGGACAGAAACATTCGCGTTTGTTTACCTGCATAACCATTGGTCCCATTCCATACTGCTGCCACATTCAATACGGTGGATACAAAAACAGGCGTAGCCTCTCTGTGACCAACGCACTTCGGCATTCTTAGCCAGCCTAGCATCGCACTGACGCTTACGGCGTGGGTCACAGACAGAAACGATCACATAGAGGATGGTGTTCTAACCTTAACTCTAACATATAACGTAATCCTCTTATATATAGCGACAGTAACCAATTCAAGTGCAACTCTACAGGGCGCCCAGCAGAGGTTGTCTGGATGCAATTGCCGTCTAAGATGGCGTTGGTAGGAGGCACATGTGGGTGGCTGTTCTTCAGCTACTAAGCGAACCCTTGAAAAACAGCCACTCTCTGGCAGCACTCCAACTCGAGTGACCAAGATCACACCCCGTGTGCAAGGGCTAAGCAGCACCGACATGGACTGAAACCAGTGGCCGCGGATCGTAGCAAGGAACATGAGGAATCATTCACCAACTTGTTGAATGAAAATAACCAAAACGATGCAAGTGATAAGGCATATCTCTTATTGAGAGGAACTGCGACTAACACTATTGCTGCTGCTGCTGCTGCTGCTGCCGCTGCTGCTGCTGCCATTACTACGTACTATTACATTGTACAAGTAACATTACAATTACAAGATCTGTTTGTACAATAGTGAGACTCTGGCCTTACCTCGTTAGGCTCACAAGTAGTCCTGTCACAGCTACACCAGCAGGCAGGGTGTTCCTGCATATTTTTTTTTTTTTTTTTTTTTTACATTACAAGGGCACTGGCCAAGGGAAAACAAAGTGTTGGAAAAAAAAAATCCCGCTGGTTGCCAGGCCCTGTTAAGAGGAAAGTAGGAGAAAGAGAAAAAACAAAAAAATCTAAAAGGAGGGTCCAGTTAACGTAAGAGGTGTCTTGACACTCTTTTGAAAGAGTTTAAGTCATAGGCAGGTGGAAATACAGACACAGGTAGAGAGTTCCAGAGTTTACCAGTGTAGGGAATGAAGGAGTGAAGATACTGGTTAACTCTTGCATTAGGAAGATGGACAGAATAGGGATGAGAAGAAGTAGAGAGTCTTGTGCAGCGAGGCCGCAGGAGGGGGGAAGGCATGCAGTTAGCAAGTTCAGAAGAGCAGACAGCATGAAAACAGCGGTAGAAGACAGATAAAGATGCAACATTGCGGCGGTGACTTAAAGAATCAAGACAGTCAGTTAGAGGAGAAGAGTTGATAAGTGACTTCCTCTTCTAAAGGCTTTCACCTGAGTGAAAAGAAAAACCATTTACGAACACAGATCTACCTGTCTTTAAGTATACAGTGTTGTCTCACAGTTGTTATTGTTTTCACTTCTTTCGTCTGTCAACTTACTTGCACTTCTTTAGTTTGGAACCTCACTGCTGCGCACTTGTTCAGGTTGTCAGAACATAGGCCACGTGAGCACAGGTTGATCTTGACCACGCGGGGCTGCAACTGTTGTCCAATGCATTGCAATCTACTAAGCATGATGATCCACCCAACTGCACAACGCAGCTTTATAGCTGACTACAATATTTCACCATAAAATGCAAATATAACAAGAATTGCTTCTATGTTTGATAACACCAAAGCTGAATTGATTGTTATTGATTTGTTCTCATAACTTACATAGTCATATCCATCAGGAACCTTCAGTTGGACCAAGGACTGTGGGCCTGTTGCAATGCGTGTCAAGAAGGCCCGTCAGCACGCCATGCGGGAACATAATAGCTTCTATCGTATAACTTGATCCTGCCGGGTTAGAAAAAAATGGATTCTGATGTCTTTCAAAAAAGGTGAAAAAAAAAAGCTACACACACACACACACACACACATCTTACCGTGGCACAGCGCTACCACCAGCGTCAGTAACAGCACGATCTTCATCGCTGTCGTCAGTGTGCAGGACAAAACCTACCTGGTACTGTTGCTGCCAGACAAGTGTGGCGCACTGCGCAGCCTCGCTCCACTCACAATTTATAAGAATATGCCAGTCTCTTTCCGGATATTCTGTGTTTAAGTAGCCAGTACATCATCATTATATGCTAAAACATGCATGCGCGCGCACGTGTGTTTCACTGTTTGATCTGCTGCAGTCTCTGACGAGACAGCCAGACGTTACCCTACGGAACGAGCTCAGCGCTCATTATTCCCGATCTTCGGATAGGCCTGAGACCAGGCACACACCACACACCGGGACAACAAGGTCACAACTCCTCGATTTACATCCAAATATCTCCACCCGGCCGGGGAATCGAACCCCGGTCCTCTGGCTTGTGAAGCCAGCGCTCTAACCACTGAGCTACCGGGCGTGTGTGTGTGTGTGTGTGTGTATGTAATTCACCTCGGTCGTCTGCTGGTCACCCAGCTAGTCTTCCCCATTGCGGAGCGAGCTCAGAGATCATAGACCGATCTTCGGGTAGGACTGAGACCACATCAACACACTCCACACACCGGGAAAGCGATGCCACAAGCCCTCGAGTTACATCCCGTACCTATTTACTGCTAGGTGAACAGGGGCCACACATTAAGAGGCTTGCCCATTTGCCTCGCCGCGCCGGGACTCGAACCCGGGCCTCTCGATTGTGAGTCGAGCATGCTAACCACTACACTACGTGGTGTGTGTAAGTAAGTAAACGTTGGCTGGGTGACCAACAGACGACTATGGTGAATTACACACACTCACACACACACACACACACACATACACACACACACACACACACACACACACACACACACACACACACACACACACGTAGTGTAGTGGTTAGCACGCTCGACTCACATTTGAGAGGCCCGGGTTCGAGTCCCGGTAAGCGGGACTCGGGTGTGGCCCCTGTTCACCTAACAGTAAATAGGTACGGGATGTAACTCGAGGGGTTGTGGCGTCGCTTTCCCGGTGTGTGGAGTGTGTTGTGGTCTCAGTCCTACCCGAAGATCGGTCTATGAGCTCTGAGCTCGCTCCGTAATGGGGAAGACTGGCTGGGTGACCAGCAGGCGACCGAGGTGAATTACACACACACACACACACACACACACACGAGTCATTATATTTTGTTCTTCACACTCCTGTTTCAGCTCATAATGCAGAAAATTTTAGAGACTTAGCATTTTCTCCTTTCTGTATTGATGATGGAAAATATAATAGTGATTTAGATGTTAATGAATTTTACTTAAGCAATAGGTCTATAAACTTTCCGAAATCTGATTATATTTTTCTTGACAACATTTCTTGGTGCAATTACAATGCCTTAACAATAGATAATATGAATATTAGATCTATCCCAAAAAATCTCCAGTATTTTAAAGATACAGTTTTACACAGCACTTCTGTTAATATTTACGTTCTATGATTTACAGAAATTAGATTACATCCACACCTTGCTTCATTATATGAACTTCCTGGCTACTGTATGTTCACCAACTCAAAAAACGTACATGGTGGCGGTGTCGCCATGTAAGTATTAAATGTATATAAATCATCTGTGTTAACTGAATTTGCAATTTCAGAATCTTTCATCGAATCAATAGGTATTCAAGTAACAATTAGAAATAAGAAATACTTGTTTGTGTGTATTTATAGATACCCAAGTGGTCACTTCAATAATTTTCATAATGCCATGAGTGATATTCTGTCTACAGTGTTTGATAAAAACCTAAATTTATTGAAAAGCAATTATAATAATGTTTGTGAATTTATTAACTTAATGCATTTTTTCCCCTTTTTTCCACTTATAACTAAGCCTACAAAAGTTACTAACAATTCGGCTACACTTATTGATCACACATGGTCTACACAGTTAGAAGAAAACATTGGTAATTATATTATTCAAACTGACATCACTAACCATTTCCCCACAGTCTCACAATTTAAACTTGAATATGCTCCACATGCACCTCATTTTCTTTATAGAAGACTCATTACCTCAGTTTCGTTGGAAAGTTTCATTGCTGAAATTGCTCTTTTTTGACTGGAATTCTGTGCTTAATTTAATATGTGCAATGAGGCTTTTAATTTATTTTACAATCAGTTTTATAAATTATTTCAAGATCATTTTCCTATTAAGAAGGTTCGTTTCAACAAAAAGAATGAAGTAAGCCTATATATCACTTCAGGTCTAAAAAAAATGTATTAAAGAAAAAAATAGATTGGAAAGACTTGCCAGCATGTATAAAAAAAAATAGAAATAAACTAACATAAGATTTAAATACTGCTAAAAATCTTCATTATAAAAACCAATTGCATGAAAACCAAGGAAATCCTAAAAAAAAAAACAATGGAAGACAATAAATTCTATTCTGGGAAGAACAAGTAATTCAAATAAATTTAACATAGAATTAAATCCTCCATGCATTGATGCCTTTAGTAAATTTAACGAACACTTTCTTAAAGATAATTTTGATATAAATAGAACTGAATATGACTATGCAAAATATTTTAAAAATTCACCAAGTTTCTCTATGTATCTCGAAGCTGAGGTCATGAAAGTTCTCAATACATTTACTTCTAATACACATGGCTATGATGACATTCCCCCCAAATTTACTTAAACTCTCTTCCTCCTCAATATGCACCCCTCATATACAAATAATAAACCTTTCCTTCAAAACTGGTACTTTTCCAACACTTTGTCATTATTTCTGTCATAAAGTTCTTGTGTGTTAGAATTTGTTAGTTACCACGCTCTCTACTATATTCTATGTAAAATGAAATGTCCGTTATGAAGTTCCGGCTCGACGGACCGTAGCTAACGTTACGTACTGTATATAGTACATGTTAAAATAATATG
>NC_059283.1:13440944-13443444 GCF_017591435.1 Portunus trituberculatus
ACTTCAGTGTACTTATGGGAAGGTAGAATGAGGGGTTTGAGACTTCTATGGGCAAAATGGGTGTTGGTCAGAAGATGAATAACAATGGATCAGGTTTGAGAGATTTTGTATGGCATTGATTTTTGGTCATTGGTGGCACACTCTTTCAGCATCTAGATATACACAAGACAACTTGGGTGTCGCCCTGTGAGAAAAATAAAAATCAGATTGATCATGTTGCTGTCAGTAGGAGACATAGAAGTTATCTGCTAGATGTGCAAGTTAAACGAGGAGCAGATATTGGTAGTGACCATCAACTCACCATTGCAAAAATAAAGCATAAACTTCTAAGAAGAAGGAAAAATCTGGTGTTGGCAGGTACGACATTAATATGTAGAGTAGGGAAGGAGAAGAGAAGGAAGAATTTAAATTAGAATGTAGAAATAAGTTTTTGGTGTTGGAAACTGTGGAAGAGGAGGATAGAAGTGTAGATGAGCTGTGGTGGGGGAATGTGAGCAAGGCTTTGCATGAGACTACTGAGTGTACTATTGGAAAGACACGCAGATTGAGGAGAAAGAAATGGGTGTCGGATGAGACATGGAATATGATCAAGAAGAGAGGAGAGGCTAAACTTAGGAGTGAGATGCAATTTAGTAATGACCAAGGGCTACAGTTAGTAAGACAGTTAGTACAACAGTTGAAGAATAATAAGACTTCAGGGGAGGATGGTTTAAATCAGTAGATGATCTTGACTAAATTATCTAATAAGATATGGGTGACAGGAACAGTACCACCTGTTTGGAAGAAGGGTGTCCTTGTTAAAATTCCAAACAAGGGAGACCTCAGTGAATATGGTAACGGGAGGGGAATAACTTTGTCAACAATAGTCTTTAAATTTTTGGGTAAAGTATTGTTAAATAGGTTTGAGGCTGTGGTGGAGCATATTTTAAGGGATGAACAGGCTGGTTTCAGAAAGGGACGTGGATGCAATGACCAGATATTTATTGTATGACATCTAATGCAACAGGGAAATGAGATGAAAGTTCCTCTAAGTCATTGTTTTGTTGATTTTGAAAAGGGTTTTGATAATATTTCGAGAAGGTCTATGGGGAAGATTATGAGGCATTATGGAATACCACTAAAGTTTGTGAGGATCATTATGAACATCCATGAAAATACATCTTGTAAAGGGATGTTGATGGCTGTTTGAGGGAATCATTTGAAGTTAGGTCTAGTGTGATCCAAGATGGTGTCTTGTCACCTTTATTATTTGTACTGGTCATTGACTATGTTATGAAAATGGTTGCAGCAGAAACAGATGCTGGTATACTTCGGGAAGAAAACAGAAAACTTGTGGACTTGGATTATGCAGATGATATCGTTTTTATGTGCAATGGACCAGGAGAGATGCAAAGAGTGTTGGACTGCTTAGTGAGAAGGGCGAAAGATGGGACTTGTTATTAACTACAAAAAAAAATTAAATCATCACTATGAATATGGATAATACGCAGGACTGCTTAATTGAAGGTATGATTGTAAAGCAAGTTGAAAGGTATAAATACTTGGGTACTTATTTAGTTAAAGATGGTTCTTTGAACTTACGAGTTTGAGGAAAGGTTAAAAAGGGCTAATCAGGCAATGTGAATACTTAAAAGAGTTTGGAATAACAATATTTTTTTCTGTGCAAACAAAATCAGGATTTACAAGGATGGAGTGATTTAATCTATGGACACGAGTCTTGGTACAGCACCGTAACTTCTGATAATAAATTCCTGTTATTTGAAAATAAGGCACTTCAAAGGATTTTGGGAGTTAAGTGGTGAGATAGAATATCAAATAATAGAATTAGAGAAAGGACAAAAGACGGAACATCCTCTGTTCTTTCACGAGTCGAGACTGGAGCGAACGTGAGCTTCGGTTCTCCCAGCCACTCGCGCTGCCTTGCACTTTTGGGGAAGTAAAGACGGAACATCCTCTGTTCCTTCAGTGGCACGGAATACAGTGCTCAGCTGAGTCAGCTCCTCGGCGAAGCAATCCGGCACACACGGGAAACCAATCCTCACAGTTTACACCACCGAGGTTACTGATGTCATCCGCACTCAATGCTTAATTAACCCTTTCATACACCTGTCAACACTGTGAACACTGAGGTGTGTTGCCTTCCGGAACCACTTGACTGCTTCCTCTGCATGCCCCTGCTCCTGCTCCAAGACTTCCCTCACACCAAGGTTTCATTATACACAACAACTGCTGCGAACTGCTGATCTTGAGTTTATTACCTACTAACTCCCGCCACCTGGCGAGCAAAGGAGGAACTGATACATTGGTGCCGGGGCCTCCATCACAGCGATGCCGCGCTAATCAACGCCCTTTGACATGTGTCTCTTTCTCCTTTATTTCTCTCACCTCGCCGAACATTCAAGTGTACTTAGCAGAGTCGACAACGCTCTGCTTAAAACTGAGAAGCATTACCTCGTGCACTAAACATGACAAGACATGACAGTTGCAGAATCACAATTAG
>NC_059283.1:13463444-13470944 GCF_017591435.1 Portunus trituberculatus
TTTATCTCTTTACGTTTTTCCTTAAGCAAATACAGTTTATATAGCAACAATATATCATTGCATTACGTGGTGATTCAAATTTGAAATATCAACACATAAATATGTGGTGCTATTCATATATGAAGGACAGAAACATTCGCGTTTGTTTACCTGCATAACCATTGGTTCCATTCCATACTGCTGCCACATTCAATACGGTGGATACAAAAACAGGCGCAGCCTCTCTGTGACCAACGCACTTCGGCATTCTTAGCCAGCCTAGCATCGCACTGACGCTTACGGCGTGGGTCACAGACACAAGAGCAAGTCTCATCATCAAAAACCTGTCGATAAATAGATCAATTAATAAGTATAGATATAGGTAATACAGAAACGATCACATAGAGGATGGTGTTCTAACCTTAACTCTAACATATAACGTATTCCTCTTATATATAGCGACAGTAACCAATTCAAGTGCAACTCTACAGGGCGCCCAGCAGAGGTTGTCTGGATGCAATTGCCGTCTAAGATGGCGTTGGTAGGAGGCACATGTGGGTGGCTGTTCTTCAGCTACTAAGCGAACCCTTGAAAAACAGCCACTCTCTGGCAGCACTCCAACTCGAGTGACCAAGATCACACCCCGTGTGCAAGGGCTAAGCAGCACCGACATGGACTGAAACCAGTGGCCGCGGATCGTAGCAAGGAACATGAGGAATCATTCACCAACTTGTTGAATGAAAATAACCAAAACGATGCAAGTGATAAGGCATATCTCTTATTGAGAGGAACTGCGACTAACACTATTGCTGCTGCTGCTGCTGCTGCTGCTGCCGCTGCCATTACTACGTACTATTACATTGTACAAGTAACATTACAATTACAAGATCTGTTTGTACAATAGTGAGACTCTGGCCTTACCTCGTTAGGCTTACAAGTAGTCCTGTCACAGCTACACCCGCAGGCAGTGTGTTCCTGCAAGGAGACATCTACACACGTGGGTGAGTGACTTCCTCTTCTAAAGGCTTCCACCTGAGAAAGAAAAAAAAAAAACATTTACGAACACAGATCTTCCTGTCTTTAAGTATACAGTGTTGTCTCACAGTTGTTATTGTTTTCACTTCTTTCGTCTGTCAACTTACTTGCACGGTCTTGGTTTGGAAACTCCTTGCCACGCACTTCATCGGGTATTCAGAGCAGAAGAGACCTGAGCACTGGTTGATCTTGACCACGCTGGGCTTCACCTGTGGTCCAATGCATTGCAATCTATTAAGCATGATGATCCACGCAGCTTTATAGCTGACTACAATATTTCACCATAAAATGCAAAAATAACAAGAACTGCTTGTATGTTTGTTAACACCAAAGCTGAATTGATTGTTATTGATTTGTTCTCAGAACTTACATAGTCATATCCATTAGGAACCTTCAGTTGAACCAAGGAATCTGTGGGCTTGTTGCAATGCGTGACAAGTGACTGCTTGTACCAAAACTTCTTCTCAGCTCTACTCTTAGCCGGGCAATTTTGAGTAAATCCTGCCAGGTTAGAAAAAAATGGATTCGGATATGTCCTTCAAAAAAGGTGGAAAAAAACACCACACACACACACACACACACACACACACACACACACACACACACACACACACACACACACACACAGACACGCACACAAACACATGCAAACAAAGTATGAAATTATTTTGTTATATATATATATATATATATATATATATATATATATATATATATATATATATATATATATATATATATATATATATATATATATATATACATACATACACACACACACACACACACACACACACACACACACACACACACACACACACACACACACACACACACACACACACACACACATATATTAAGAGTGTATATAGGCAGGAGTCTTTCTATTATACATACTTCGTTAAAAGTGATTGCCAGCTGGGCATTTATTATTTTCTTGTATATATTTTCTTTCTGTCTTATGGCGGTCTTATTCTCTTTATTGAGTCTTTTTTTTATTTATACCACATGGGCTTTTCACGGGAATTTATGGGCTAAATAGGATACTTTTTGTGGTACCTCCTATCTCAAAGCCCACCCGCTAGGAAACCATTGCCCGAGTGAGGAAGCCCAACCTAAACTCGGACCGTGGACAGGATTCGAACCCGTGTGCTTGGAGACACCTTGGTCCCCAAAGCACGTATGATTCCACTGTACCACTGTACCACAGCGGCCCCCATGTATGATTTCACCTAAGCTAGTCATTGTCTGCTAGATCGCGATTTCGGGTAGCTTAAGCCTTCCTCAGTAGCAAGTTTTTCTTCTAGTGTTGTCAGAGGGAATACTTAAAACTGGCCAGGTTGGGTGTCTTTATACCCACTCAAGAGTTGTTGATCTGCACGTCCTCGTTCCTGATTGGCTGGCTGGTGGTGGGCAGGGGTGGGGGCTTCTTTGGTGGACTGAGCTGCGCCCCGAACTTGTCCTCCGTGCACTGGGTAAAGCTTGAAGGTCATCCATTTGTTGGTTTAGCGCTGGGTTCATTTATATGATGTACAGAGCCTCTAGGATAGAAAGTCGTCTTTCGTCGCCACATGTTGTTAGAATTTCAGTCATATATAGGTTTATTTGCAACGAGGGAAACTGAGATCCTTCAACCAGCCTACATTGGAGTGACATCCACCAGGAAACTCCTACAAGAAGAACATGGGATCATCGTAGACAGAAGAACCCTTGAAGAAAACAGATGTGACTTTTGCAGGCTCTCTTTTTCCTTGGCAGGGTTATTTTTCAGCAGATGTCCTGTTGTCTTAGTCTTGTAATATATGATAAGCTTCGGCACTTTATCTGGATGAGAAGGCTTGATGTTTCTCTTCACGATTTGTTGAATGATGCTCTCATCTTCTTTGTAGGCAGTCGAGAATGTTTCTTTGTAGAATATTTTGATCTCATCTTTCTTCTCTTTATCTTGTTTGTTGTAGAACATGCCGTCTATAATTTTTTTTTTTTTTTTTTTTGTTTGTCTTTTGATGTCTCTCTCAGCGAAGTCATTGTTGATCAATACTTGTGTGGCTCGCGCGATTTCTTTGTGCATTTGTTTCCAGGTACTGCAATGTCTCAGTGCTCGTAGTATGTAGGCTTCGATGGTAGAGTCCTTGTACTTGTGGGGGTACTCACTGCGCCCATTCAGGCAGTATCCGGGGTTCATAGGCTTGGTGTATACACTGGTAATGATCTTTCCGTGCTCTTGTTTAACGAGGACATCGAGGAAGGGCATGTTTCCGTCTTTGCTGTTTTCTATAGTAAAGTTCAAGCCGGAAACTTCTTGTAGGCGGAGTCAATACATATTGGCCTATAATTTTATACCTCCAGAGACCAAGGCTGTCCTGTAGGTAAATTTACTTCAAGAGATTTAATTCATGGAATTAGGAATAATATTTATAAATAAATGGACCTACGCTGAACCTAAATTTAATGAGGAAGACATAATAAAAATTATAATTAAAGAAGAGATAAACTTGAATAAATGTTGGAATACTGTAGAAAGGGATAACTTTAGAAAGATAAAATCTGGTCTACAACAAGACCAAGAGACTCTAAAATGAGGAAAAATGGTCTCTGGTGCACACTTTAAAGATAATACAACATAATGTCCTTCACTGGAGCACCAATAAGACCTCATTGATAAATTATTATGTAAGAATTTCCCTGGATATAATCCTAATCAATAGTCATGGCCTTAAAGTACCAGATTCATTAAAAATTCGTGGATATAAAACATATAAAGTAAACTATTCACAGGAAATGGCTGATAGATCAGCTATAGGAGTAAAATATAATTTGCAACATAAATTATTTGACGACTATGATATAGACTTTTTAGCTGTTGTGTTGCAAACTGCATTGGGACCTATAATAATAGCAACAACTTACTTATCTCCGAGAAGACCGTTTTTACCATTTACCGATATGTCTAAAATACTAAACAACAATATACCAACATACATACTTGGAGACTTCAATGGTACTCATAAATGTTTTGGAAATAAGTAGTTTAATAATTCAAGGCAAAATGTTACATTTGGCCCCTAATTTTCCTACTTTTATATCAAACATCTCAGCAACCAATTCTGATAAATTTTTCTTCTAATAAACATCACTTTTTGAAATGTTTAATAGAACCTGGAGAGATAACCACATCAGACCATTTACCAATAATATTCCAGCTTTCAGCAGAACCATTCTTTGTCCAAAAATCATCCATATATAACACTCGAAAAGCCAACTGGGACACTTTAAAAAAAAATTTATGAGGAAATAACAATAACGAATTTTAACCAGAAAAATGTAGCTTCATTGGAAGAGGAGGTTAATAAATTAATAAAGATAATTAATAAAGCAATGAATAAAGCAATGCCTAAAAGTAATTTTAAACGGATGAGTCAGTTGAATTATACTGGGGAAATAAGACAATTCAATGTGCATAAATAAGCAGCCATACTAAATGGAAGGACTTATGATAACTATAGAGAATTTATAGGAACAAGAAATGAATTGAGAGTAAAATGTAAAGAAGTTTACGATAAAATTTGGGAAGGAAAGATTAAAAACATAATAGATTACAGTAAAGACAGTAAAGATTTCTGAAGGAAAATAAGAACATTAAAAGGTTCCAACATTACTCACACTAATTACATGAAAGATTCGGATGGAAATAAGCATTAGTCTGATTAAGAAAAATGTTCATTAATGGATAAGACTTCGAAAGACATATCCAAAATAACATATGAGGATGAGTTAAACTTCGATTTTCAGCATTCAGACCATATTAATGCAAACATAAATGTTAATACATATAGACTCAAACCATTTGACTATGTTGACATGAACAGATTGAACATTGAAAATAACCATACACGAGAAATAGCATCGGAGGAAATTAGAGGTTGCAAAAAAAAAAAAAAAAAAAAAAAAAGACAAAAAATAAGGCTCCTGGAACAACTAAAATAAACAAAGGAATTTTAGAAAAATGTATGTCTAAATCAATAGAACATCTTAAAAATATATCTAATGCAAAATAGTTTTAGAAATGCAATAATAAAACATATACTTAAAGATATTAAGTTACCCTTAAGTCCGTTGAATCACAGAACAATTTATTTGCTAGAAGTACCTGGGAAGCTATATGAGAGACTAATTTTAGCAAGATTCCTTTCAGAACAAAATATAATAAAAGAACGACAGCACGGCTTCAGACCATCAAAAGGTACTCATACAGCTATTACGACCTCATATGAAACAATAGCAAATGCATTAGCAAATAAAAAGCAAGTTTATGTGGTATTGCGTGGTGACAAAAGCTTTTGATAAAGTATGGCATAACGGCCTAAGATATAAATTATTACAACTTAGAGTTCCAGCAATTCTAGAAAAATCACATTGTAAATTTTTTTGGCAACAGAACAGCTAAGATTCATATAGGGAAGGATTCTAGTAATGTTATAAATTTGTTAAGTGGAGTACCTCAAAGTAGTGTACTTTCGCCTACCCTGTATACCCTTTTTACAAGCGATTTACCGGAGCCTGGTCATTGATGTCTAACAACAATGTTTGCAAATTATATCACTCAGATAATAACTTTGCAAAGTAAATAAAAAACATGATGAAATTAAAAGTTGAGCTCGAAATTGACCGGTTAAACAGATATGAAAAATTGTGGAAAATAAGAACAAGTGAGAAGTTTAAAATAATTCCAATTGCGCAATATAAAACCAAGCCAATAACTATAAACAATAAAGAAAAAAATACTCCCAAAGAAAGAAAGTTTTCAGGTTTAAAACTACAAACTACTGGTATACGGGGGCACTGCAAATTTTAAAGATAAAGGAAATGCTGTTTTGAATAATCTAAGAAGATTTACAGGATTAACACCAAAATTAAATGCTCTTTTGGTAAAAACAACTTTAATTCCGGTATGCGCAACCTCAACAACAAATAAAAAGTCTTTGCAAACTATTTAACAAAGCTTTAAGATTCATAAACCAAAATGAAGAAGACAGACCACTAACTGAAGAACTTCATGAAAAATATAATATAACTCCTCTCAATATATCAATTCATAATAGGGCCAGAAAACTATGGGAAACAATGAGATGTTCAGAGCCAGAACAATATAACAACCTAATACAACAACCAAACAAGCAAAACTACTGGTTTCCGAAAACAAGTTACGTTATAGCCATCCCTTTGGTGGAGGCTATCATTACCTGACATTTTTAATCTTTTCTAGTTTTTTTTTTTCAGATATAAAGGAGCCAGTGGGAATCATTGGAGTAGCGGGATTCAATGGAGCCAGCGGGAATCTTCTTGTCTACAGTCATCCTAACTTTATCTACAAAAAATTAATCCAATTTAACAACCCTACCCAATCCTAACTTCCTTCAGTAAAATTCAAAAGTACGAACATGACATAACTTCCACTTACCACAAGCAAGTTGCTTATGAAATAGGTACTTGAAATACCTACCTTACAACAAATAATGGGATATCAGAAGCTGTGAATCCAAAATAGTAGCAATGCAGCCACAGCTCTGTGCAGCCATTTCTTGAGTAGGGTTTAGATGTGCATCTCTTAGGGAACCAAATGCAAGAAATAAAACACAAACAAGCGCTCACATCTCTCTCTCTCTCTCTCTCTCTCTCTCTCTCTCTCTCTCTCTCTCTCTCTCTCTCTCTCCAATAGAGTCCCCAAGAGTCTGCCAAGTAGGGAAAGCTGTGGTCCTGCCAGAGTTTTTGTGGCAGTAACTCTATTGAGGATGCAACCTGATATAAAATTGAACTGACAAACACAATAAATATGTTTAAAAGAAAATGATAAAAATAGCAACGTGATTAACCCCACGAACTGTCATTCTCCTACTTTATTTCACACTTTTCTTCTCACCACTTTCTTTCTTAGCTATATTTCTATTTTTTTCACCTCTCTTTATATATATATATATATATATATATATATATATATATATATATATATATATATATATATATATATATATATATATATATATATATAAAGTATTAAACATTCCCTCTGACAACACCAGAAGAGAAACTTGGTACAGAGAAAGGGTTGACCAACCCGAAATCGCGATCTAGCAGACAATGACTAGCTTCGACGAAGTCATACAAAAACTCAATAAAGAGAATAAGACCATCATAAGAGAGAAAGAAAATATATAAAAGAAAATAATAAATGCCCTGCTGGCAATCACTTTTAACGAAGTATGTATAATAGAAAGACTCCTGCCTATATACACTCTTAATATATATATATATATATATATATATATATATATATATATATATATATATATATATATATATATATATATATATATATATATATATATATATATATATATATATATATATATATATATATATATATATATATATATATATATATATATATATATATATATATATATACGCTCGACTCACAATCGAGAG
>NC_059283.1:13475944-13493444 GCF_017591435.1 Portunus trituberculatus
ACTAGATTTTCTCTGCCCCAATCGGAAATCTTAGAAAGATCGGAAGTCAGGCATTCTGTGGCGTCCCTGCGTGATCTGTTGACTTCCTGAAGGGTTGGACGTCTCTGAAAGGACGTGGAAAGATGTAAGGTGGTATCGTCAGCGTAGGATTGGATAGGGCAACAAGTTTGGTTACGAAGGTCATTAATGAATAATAGAAAGACAGTGGGGTGACAGGACAGAACCCTGAGGAACTCCACTATTAATAGATTTAGGAGAACAGTGGAAGTCTACCACAGCAGCAATAGAACGGTTGGAAAGGAAGCTTGAGATAAAGTTGCAGAGGGAAGGATAGAAGCCGTAGGAAGGCAGTTTTGAAATTGAAGCTTTATGCCAGACTCTATAAAAAGTTTTTGATATGTCTAACGCTACAGCAAAAGTTTCACCGAAATCTCTAAAAAGAGGATGACCAAGACTCAGTAAGGAAAGCCAGAAGATCACCAGTAGAGCGACTTTGACGGAAGCCATACTGGCGATCAGACAGAAAATTATGAAGTGACAAATTTTTGAGAATCTTCCTATTCAGGATAGATTCAAAAACTTTAGACAAGCAAGAGGTTAAAGCTATAGGACAATAGTTTGAGAGGTTAGAGCGGTCACCCCTTTTAGGAACAGGCTGAATGTAGGCGAACTTCCAGCAGGAAGGAATAGGAAGGAAGTCGATAGACAAAGTTGGAAGAGTTTGGCCAGGCAAGGTGCAAGCACGGAAGTACAGTTTTTGAGAACAATAGGTAGGACCCCATCAGGTCCATAAGCCTTCCGAGGGTTTAGGCCAGCGAGGGCATGGGAAACGTGGTTACGAAGAATTTTAATTGTAGACATTAAATAGTCAGAGGGAGGAGGAGAGGGAGGGACAAGCCCAGAATCATCCAAGGTGGAGTTGTGAGCAAAGATTTGAGAGAAGAGTTCAGCTTTAGAGACAGAGGAGATGGCAGTGGTGCCATCAGGATGAAATAAAGGAGGGAAAGATGAAGAAGTGCAGTTATTGGAGATGTTTTTGGCTAGATGCTAGAAGTTTCGAGGGGAGTTTGAGTTTGAAAGATTTTGACATTTTCTATTTATGAAGGTGTAGTGAACCACACTACTACTGCAGCTACTACTACTACTACTAGTACAACTACTGCTGCTACTACTACTACTACTACTACTACTACTACTACTACTACTACTACTACTACTACTACTACTACTGCTACTTCTACCACTACTACTACCACCATGCTAATCCGGCCCAGGTGTGGAACTACCTATGCCAGGCCAAGTGCAGTGACCTGACCCCAGCTGGACGGTGTGAGGTCACGGGCCGGATGCTCAGCCGAGGACTCCCCAGTCAGCACCGAAACTCCGGGACATACGCACCGCTCGACTCATCTCCGCTCGCTTGTGTGTACAATAATAAACAGCAGTAATGTACATCTCTAGTTTACCTCTCCATCCGTGTCTTGGCTAGTCAGAGAATACTACATTTGGTGACCCCGAGAGTGTAGCCTTGAAGCGTGATGGAACAGTGCAGTGCATTCAGTGACATATTGCTTGTGCCGCCCTTCACCTATGATGTTGAGGCGTGGTTCCTGTACCTCGAAGCTGTGTGGGCCGGCGCGGACCTCCCTGACCTCCAGCGATACCGGCGGTTCTCCGGGCACTCCCCTCAGAAGTGGTCGCTCGTCTGTACAGTGTCCTCTCCAACCCGCCGGAGGCAGACAGGTATGGCGCCCTTAAGTCGGCCATCACGGGGCACTTTGGGCGGTCCCGCGAAGCCTGTTTCGCCGCACTTGACTCAGCCCGGTACGACGGCGGCCGCCCGTCGGCACTCCTGGCGAGGTTGTCCGCCCTGAACAGGGCGGCAGGGTTCCGTGGTCGGAGGAGATGGTGCGCCACAAACTCTCCTCTCTCCTGCCGCAGCCTGTCCGTCTCCAGCTGGCGGCTGCCCCACAGGCCCTCTCCTTGAGGAATTCTCGGCCCTCGTGGACAGAGTGCACGAGGCCCACGTGGTGTCGCCCCCGCAGCAGACCCCCGCCCCAGCCTGCTTGTGCCCCGTCAACGCCGCGGCCCCAACCGACCAGCCAACCGCACCAGCGGAATCTCTCTCTCTCCACGTCCTCCAGCAACAGGCGGTGGTGACCTCGGGGCTCGCCGTAACCCCCCCTGGTTGCAGTGCCCAGCTCCACTGAGACCCGCCTTGCTTCGGTGGAGGCCTCCCTGCGGCGCCTGGAAGCTCTGCTCGCCCGCTCTCCTACCCAGACGGACGCTGGGGTCTGTTTCTACCACAGGCGTTTCGGGGAGGAGGCAAGCAGCTGCCGACCGCCATGTGCTTGGCCCCGCCAGGAAACCGGGGCGGGCGGGAGCCGCTAACACCATTGCCCGCCCCCGCCTCTCTTCCTCGTCTTTGCCCCGACCCGTTGCCCCGCCGCCCTATCTCCGCCAGCTGTACAGCCTGCCCCGGGCCCCACGGAACCTGCACCGCCTCCGCCGCTGGCCCCGCAGTGTTCCATGGGCGGCCATGACGCGCCCGCGTCCCCTGGACGGCCTACTGTCGCCCACACGTCGTCCCCGCCAGCGAAGCAGTGGTCCCGGGATGGCCGGGCCCCGTCTCCTCCACCATCACGTCTGCAGCCTACTGGTGGCCGGGCTTCCGCGTCGCCCACCCATCTGCGAGTCTCAGCTGGGCGCGCCCTTCGCAGCCTTCGGTCGGCGCCAGGCACCCCTGCTGGCCGCCTGCTCCTCCGCAGCCCGCGGAGGGCTTTGCCTCGATCCCGCCGCTAGCCCCCATCAGCCCACTCCCAGCTCGTCTGACTCCCCTGCGCTGTCACCTCCGCCGCAGCACCCAGAATGGTTTCCCGCCAGCCAGCGCCCGCTTCTCTGGGTGAGAGACATTTGCTCCGGGGCCCGTTTTCTGGTCGATTCCGGGGCAGAGGTGAGTGTGGTTCCGGCAGCGGTCACTGACCGCCGCGCCCAACCCCGTACGGCGTACGACCTCCTGGCCACCAACCGCACCCCGATCGCGACGTATGGGACCCAGACGCGTCGCGTGGCCCTCCTGCCCGGCAGCCGTTTCCCATGGGAATTTGTTGTGGCGGACGTGGACCAGGCAATCCTGGGTGGATTTTCTCGCTGCTCACGACCTCCTGGTGAATCCACGCCGCAGATGCTTCCTACACCAGCCCTCGGCCACTATCATCCACGCGGAGCCCTGCGCGCAGCCGACGCCGTCCCTCACCACCCTCCGCCAAACGACGCAGTTCGAGGCCCTCCTCCATAAGTTTCCCCTCCTTACATCCACACAGTCCGCCCCGCCTCGGGTCAAACACGGGGTACAGCACTCCATCGTGACAACTGGTCCCCGTGCTTCGCTCGGCCCCGGCGGCTGCCCCCGGAACGTCTTCACGCTGCGCGCAAGGAGTTTGACCTCATGCTGGAGGAAGGCATTGTGCGCCCGTCTGACAGCAACTGGGCGTCGCCACTTCACATGGTGCCCAAGGCCCAGGATGGAGAATGGCGGGCTTGCGGGGATTACAGGGCCCTTAACGCCATGACCCGCCCCGACAGATACCCCATCCCCCACGTGCTGGACTTCCACACCAAGCTCCATGGCAAGTCTATCTTCTCGAAGATCGACCTCCTGCGGGCGTTCCACCAGATTCCTGTGGCAGAGGACGACGTTCCGAAGACCGCGGTGATTACGCCCTTCGGATTGTTCGAATACCCCTTTATGAACTTCGGTCTTCGCAACGCCGCCCAGACCTTCCAGCGGTTCATGGACAGGGTCCTGAGAGGGTTGGACTTCGTCGTCGTTTACATCGATGACATTCTCATCGCGTCCTCCTCGCCTCAGCAGCATGCAGTCCACCTGCGGCAGGTGCTTAGTCGCCTTCAGGACCACGGCCTCAAACTCCACCCTCAGAAGTGCGTGTTGGGCGTCCCGTCCGTGGACTTTCTGGGCCACAAGGTGAGTGCGGAGGGTCTGGAGCCCCTCCCCCAGAAGGTGGCAGCCATTGAGGATTTCCCGCGCCCCACGACCGTCAGGAAACTCAGGGAATTCCTGGGGATGATTAACTACTACCACTGGTTCACCCACAGGCCGCCGCTCTTCTGGCTCCCCTCAACAACCTCCTGAAGGGCGTTAAGAAGAACTCACCTAAGCCCCTGGACTGGGGCAAGAGGCAGAGCGCGCTTTTCAAGCCATCAAGCGCCGGCTCGTCTCCCTGACCCGCCTCGCCTACCCAGTCCCCCACGCCCCAACGGTGCTCTCCACGGACGCGTCGGCGGAAGCTGTGGGCGCGGTGCTACAGCAGGAAGTCGCCGGAGAGCTCAGGCCGGTTGCCTTCTTTAGCAAGCGGTTGGAACCGGCTCAGCGCTCCTACAGCGCCTTTGACAGGGAGCTCTTGGCAGTGTACGAGGCCGTGCGTCACTTTCGCCACTTCCTGGAGGGCCGTGAGTTCCACGTGCTCACAGACCACAAGCCGTTAACTCACGCCATGGCCCAGACGGGCGACAACTTCACCCCCGAGTGTGTAGGCAGCTCGCCTTCATCTCTGAGTTCACCACGGACCTCAGGCACATTCGGGGGGAGGAAAACACAGTGGCTGATGCTCTCTCCCGTGGCGACGCTCCCTCCCGCACGGTCGCCGCCCTGTCTCGTCCTCCACCTTTGGACTACGAAGCGGTGGCGGCAGCGCAAGAGGACGACCCGGAGCTACAGGCACTGCTTGAGGGGCCCACATCACTGCAGCTCGTTCAGCAACAGCTCCCCGACTCTCCACGGCAACTCTGGTGCGATGTGTCGTGCGGGCAGGCACGCCCATATGTGCCGCGGCCGTTCCGCCAGCAGATCTTCCGCCACTACCACTCTCTCAACCATCCTGGCATCTTGGGGACGCACCGCATCATCAGCAGGCGGGCGGTCTGGCCAGGAATGAGGAAGGAAGTTAAAGAGTGGGTTCATACCTGCCTTCCTTGCCAGGCCGCCAAGACTCACCGCCATACCCGCAGGCCACTGCAGACCATCCCCACACCCACGGAACGCTTCCACACAGTCCACATAGATCTGGTTGGTCCCCTTCCACCTTGCCGCGGCCACCGGTACCTCCTCACCTGTGTAGACCGGACCACACGCTGGGGTACCGTGATTCCGATGCCTGACAGCACGGCGGAGTGTACGGCCGCCCACTTCCTCTCGGGGTGGGTGTCAAACTTCGGGGCGCCGGTCACCATCATCACCGACCAGGGGGTGCAGTTCGAGTCTCACGCCTGGGGTGAGCTCATGGCCTTCCTCGGCACGTCGCGCCAACGCACCACAGCCTATCACCCCCAGGCCAACGGGATGATGGAGCGCTTCCACCAGCGTCTCAAGGAGGCGATTCGCGCCCTCCCCCATCCTGGTGGCTGGGTTGACGCCCTCCCGATCATCCTGTTGACCTGGAGGACCACGAAGAAGGAGGACTTGTATCACACGCCGGCGGAGCTGGTCTACGGGGAGGAGTTGAGGCTTCCTGGCCAATTCGCGGCACCTGGCCCGCCCGCGGGACACGCTCTGGCCTTCCTTCCCGTGTTGCGGCAGGTTATGGCGAACCTCCGGCCCACTCCTCCTCGTCCACCCCCCATCCCGCCCCACTCACTTCCCGGCGGACCTTCATGACGCGGCGGCTGTCTTCCTGAGAACTGGCGCTACCACAGGGCCTCTTCACCCGCCGTATGTGGGCCCATATCGTGCGCTGCACAGGGGATTAAGGGACGTCCGTACGTCGCTTCGTGGAACCGGGTGAAGGCGGCTCACCTGTCTCCTGCTCCGCCCACGGCGCCGCCCCTGCTCCCACAGCAGCACCTTCCTCCCGTGGCGGAACCCTTGCACCTTCTTCACCCCAGGGAGGTGGCACCGTGCTACCTGCCGCCGCGGGGATCCCCTCCTCGTCGGGCCCGGCGTCCTCACCTCGCCCCCTGGCAGACCAGGAGCAAGCCCCTGTAGTATTCTCTGACTAGCCAAGACACGGATGGAGAGGTAAACTAGAGATGTACATTACTGCTGTTTATTAGTGTACACACAAGCGAGCGGAGATGAGTCGAGCGGTGCGTATGTCCCGGAGTTTCGGTGCTGACTGGGGAGTCCTCGGCTGAGCATCCGGCCCGTGACCTCCACCGTCCGGCTTAGGTAGTTCCATACCTGGGCCGGATTAGCGTGGTGGTAGTAGTAGTGGTAGCTGTAGCAGTAGTAGTAGTAGTAGTAGTAGTAGTAGTAGTAGTAGTAGTAGTGTGGTTCACTACACCCCAAACCACCACCACCCACCCCGCCTGTCTCCCAGCCCCCGTCTCCTCCTCCTGTCACTTCTCCCGGCGTCATCACCCGCTTTGGCAGGTTAAGCCAACCCCCTAATTTTTTCCAGGCCTCTTAGAGGCTCCTTGCTACTCCCCTTATGCCTCTTTTTTTTTTTTCCTTCTTTGGGGGAGGGGGGGTACTGTAGTGAACCACACTACTACTGCTGCTACTACTACTACTACTACTACTACTACTACTACTAGTAGTACAACTACTGCTACTACTACTACTACTACTACTACTATTACTACTACTACTACTACTACTATTACTACTGCTACTGCTACCACTACTACTACCACCACGCTAATCCGGCCCAGGTGTGAAACTACCTAAGCCGGGCCAGGTGCAGTGACCTGACCCCAGCTGGACGGTATGAGGTCACGGGCCGGATGCTCAGCGGAGGACTCCCCAGTCAGCACCGAAACTCCGGGACATACGCACCGCTCGACTCATCTCCGCTCGCTTGTGTGTACAATAATAAACAACAGTAATGTACAGCTCTAGTTTACCTCTCCATGTGTGTCTTGGCTAGTCAGAGAATACTACAAAGGAGTGTTTGGCAATTTGAAAAACAGACTTGGCATGATTCCGGGCAGAAATATAAAGTGCATGAGATTCAGGAGATGGAAGACTCAAGTACCTTTTGTGGGCAACCTCTCTATCATGTATATTATTATTACTATTATTATTATTATTATTATTATTATTATCATTATTACTATTATCATTATTATCATTATTATTATTATTATCATCATACTAGTAATAATGATAATAACAACAATAATAATAATAATAATGACAAATTGTTTGTGTGTGTGTGTGTGTGTGTGTGTGTGTGTGTGTGTGTGTATGTGTGGTTGTGTGTGTGTGTGTGTGTGTGTGTGGTTGTGTGTGTGTGTGTGTGTTCGCATTAGCATGAGACACAAAGGGATAAGATAAGGCAAAGAAAATCATCTTACGCTGATATAACTGAACACTTCAATTCCTCAATTGACTGACTGACTGCCCGTCTCGCTCGACTCGTTTCCTCGTGTTCTCTTTGCGTCATTGATTTGCTCCCTCTCTTCACTCACTGCTGTGGTGATTTATTACGTGCTCAAACAAGTAAATAATTGACTGAGTTCCGTACATCAAAAATAAATAGAACAAACTGATATGTGTTGTCTCCGCACCTCCACTACTTTCTTCCCTCAGTGTTGTTGTGGGTCCGGCGATTCATTAATAAGCTTTTACCATTTTTAGAGTAGACTTCTTTTTTTTATTTTTTATTTTTTTTTTTTTTTTTTTTTGTAATGATTCGGGGCTTAGTCCTCCCTCTCCTCCTCCCTCTGACTATTTCATACCTACAATTAAGTTATCCGTAATTATATTTTCCATGCCTTC
Source organism: Portunus trituberculatus (assembly GCF_017591435.1). Taxonomy (NCBI): domain Eukaryota; kingdom Metazoa; phylum Arthropoda; class Malacostraca; order Decapoda; family Portunidae; genus Portunus; species Portunus trituberculatus. The sequence goes on from NC_059283.1 coordinate 13,483,683, forward strand.
GCTGGCCTAAACCCTCGGAAGGCTCATGGACCCGATGGGGTCCCTCCTATTGTTCTCAAAAACTGTGCCTGCGTGCTTGAACCTTGCCTGACCAAACTCTTTCAACTATGTTTATCAATTTCTACCTTTCCTTCTTGCTAGAAGTTTGCCTACATTCAGCCTGTTCCTGAAAAGGATGACCGTTCTAATCCCTCAAACTACCGTCCTATAGCTTTAATTTCTTGTTTGTCTAAAGTTTTTTTAATCTATCCTCAACATGAAGATTCTTAAACATCTGTCACTTCACAATCCTCTATCTGATCGCCAGTATGGCTTCCGTCAAGGTCGCTCTACTGGTGATCTTCTGGCGTTCCTTTCGGTGAGGTTGTGATCGGAGGACGCGAACGGAGATGACAGGGTAACAGTATAAGCAGAAGGATTAGAGGTAAGGAAGAGATAAAGAATGTTGGGCGTGTCTCCAAGACGGTCAGGAATAAGAGTAGGGTGTTCCACCAGTTGCTCTAGGTCATGGGGGATTGCAAAGTTGAAGGTTAGTTCACCAGGATGGTTAAGTTATTGCGCACATAGACGCAACATCCAGCTTTGAAACGAAAATGAGAAGAGAGAAAGTAGGAGGAAACAGAGAAGGGGCTACTGTCAGTTGCCTCAGACAGCTGTATTTCGGTGAGGAAAAGAAGATGAGGTTTAGTAGAGAAAATGTGGTGTTCCACATTGAAAATTACATCTAAGACCGCGAATGTTGCAGAAGTTAATGTAGAAAAAGTTGAGAGAGGTATCAAGACATTTGGGGTCGCCGTCAAGACAGCAGTCCGATCTGGGGACATTTCTGGATCCCTCCTCAAAAGGGAACTCCAAGGCTGGATTTGGAGTGACCTTTTTCTTTAATTTTGAATTTTAAGCGAAGGGTGTGTGTGTGGCAAGTGCATATAGTTTTTCAGTGAAGAAGGAGAGTTGTCTTTAGAGGGCAGGTTGTGACTTACCCTTTGAGTTGTGAGACACAAAGGGAAACTTTCAGCAAGATCACATTTAGCTTTAATGGAAAGTTCACAGCACACCTTGAACTAGTTCTATCAGAACTCACTGGGAGTAAATTATCGTTTCGGTAGGTGTCAACTATATATATATATATATATATATATATATATATATATATATATATATATATATATATATATATATATATATATATATATATATATATATATATATATATATATATATATATATATATATATATATATATATATATATATATATATATATATATATTCATATATATATTTTGGCGGGAACACTTGAATGCGAGTTAAATGCATTCCGGCGCTTTTTTTTTCGGTAGACAGGAGAGGGAAGAGGCAGGGATGAAAGAATAGGCAAATCTAGAAAAGTAACCAGCTTAGTAAATGCGAAGAATAGTTTAAATGTGTATTACAAGAACCGTAGGAGTATTTCAAATAAGATAGAATTGCTGAGAGGAGCAGCTTGTGTTGAAAATTTTGACATAATTGCATTAACAGAAACCTGGTTAGATATGTCAGGGAAGGTATTTGATCAGGAGGTAAAAATTGATGGTTATACACTTTTCATAAGGACAGGGAAAACAGAAGACGGGGAGGAGTGGCCTTGTACGTCAAGGACACACTGCAATGTTGCATAAACAGCAGTATTAAGACAGGCAGCAAAACAGAGTCTCTATGGGTAGATATTAAGGATGGGTCTCAATTAATAGTATTGGGTTTAGTGTACAGGCCACCAAATGCTTCAGAACAAATAAACTCTTCCCTATGGGAGGAAATAAATAGAGCAGCCAGGTACAGTAAGGTATGAGTGGTAGGGGATTTTAACTATAGGAATGTTGATTGGAGTTTGATGGTGGGTAACAGGGAGGCAGATGAGTTCCTTAAGATCATACAGGATAATTTTTTAAAGCAAATCATTTTAGAGCCCACGCGGGGAAATAATATTCTAGATTTAATTCTGACAAACAGGGAGGAGGCAGTTACGCAGGTGGAGGTTGGTGGCCAGCTAGGTAACAGCGATCTCAAAGAAATACGGTACAAATTGAAATGGCATGAAACTTTTAGAAAAAAAAGAGTCCCTGACTTCAGAAATGCTAATTTCGAGGGCTTAAGGGAGTATTTACAAATCGCTTGGCAGGGACATGCAGATTTAGTCAGGTAGAAGGGAGGGAGGAGCAGAGAAGGGAGGTAGGTGCGAAGTCGGAGTGGGACGGAGAGAGTGTGAGGCGGAGAGGAGGCTGGATTAGAACATGGGGAAACCCCGGTCAGCTGACGATTGGTGAGATGTATACCGACTTCCTAAGTAAAATAAGTGATGGTCAGTTAGACAACATTCCATATAGAACAATAAAAGGTGGAGGTTGGTAGCCAGCTAGGTAACAGCGATCATAAAGAAATACGGTATATATAGAAATGACATGAAACTTTTAGAAAAACGAACAAAAGGAAAGTACCTGACTTCAGGAAGGCTAATTTCGATGGCTTAAGGGAGTATTTACAGGGAGTCGCTTGGAAGGGCCAAGGAAGAGATAGTCAGAAAGAAGGAAGGGAGGAGCAAAGAAGGTGATGGGGGAGGTGCGAAGTCGGAGCAGGACAGAGAGAGAGTGAGGCGGAGGGTGAAGCTGGATTAGAAGAACATGGGAGGAATCCCGGTCAGCCGAGGGTTGGTGAGATCTACACCGACTTTCTAGCTAAAATACGTGAAGGTCAGATAGTTAACATTCCATATAAAACAATAAAATCACGAAGCAACGACCCTCAGTGGATGATAGGCAGATTAAAGTGATGCATAGAGCAAAAAAGGAATATATGTAAGAGGCTAAAGGCAGGAGATGAGGCTTTAAGGCCACTATACCATGAATTAGTAAGAACAGTTAAGAGGTTAACGAGGAAACCTAAATTAGTAGAATTATGAACGAGTATTTTTTAACTGGCTTCAGGAAATCCCAGATAGCGAACAGATATTTAGGGCAGGGGATAGAGGAAAGCTGACAGACATTCATAAAACTAAGGCGATGGTAGAACAGGAGATAGATTAAACCTATTAATAGTGGTGTTCCTCAGGGTTCTGTCCTGTCACCCACTCTCTTTCTATTATTCATTAATGACCTTCTTAACCAAACTTCTTGCCCTATTCACTCCTACGCTGATGATACCACCTTACATCTTTCCACGTTCTTTCAGAGACGTCCAACCCTTCAAGAAATTAACAGATCACGCGGGGACGCCACGGAACGCCTGACTTCCGGTCTTTCTAAAATTTCCGATTGGGGCAGAGAAAATCTAGTAGTTTTCAATGCCTCAAAAACTCAATTCCTCCATCTATCAACTCGACACAACCTTCCAGACAACTATCCCCTCTTCTTCAATGACACTCAACTGTCTCCCTCTTCCACAATGAATATCCTCGGTCTGTCCTTTGCTCATAATCTTAACTGGAAACTTCATATCTCATCTCTTGCTTAAACAGCTTTTATGAAATTAGGTGTTCTGAGGCGTCTCCGCCAGTTTTTCTCGCCCCTCCAACTGCTTACTCTGTATAAAGGCCTTATCCGTCCCTGTATGGAGTACTCTTCGCATGTTTGGGGGGGTTCCAGTCACACAGCTTTGCTTGATAGGGTGGAATCGAAAGCTCTTCGTCTCATCAACTCCCCTCCTCTGACTAACTGTCTTCAGTCTCTTTCTCACCGCCGAAATGTTGCATCCCTTTCTATATTTTATCGCTATTTTCATGCTAACTGTTCTACTGATCTTGCTAACAGCATGCCTCCCCTCCTCCTGCGGCCACGCTGCACAAGGCTTTCTTCTTCCTCTCATCCCTATTCTGTCCAACTCTCTAATGCAAGAATTAACCAGTACGCTCAATCATTCATCCCTTTCACTGGTAAACTCTGGAACTCCCTCCCTGCATCTGTATTTCCGAATTCCTACAACTTATCTTCTTTTAAGAAGGAGGTATCGAGGCATTTGCTCCCCTAATTCTGGTTGACGGTTTAGGCACTTTTTGTACTCTTTGGAGAGCCAGCGCTCAAGTGGGCTTTTTTCTAACTTTCTTTTTTTTGCCCTTGGCTGGCCCTCTTCCCTAAGTAAAAAAAAAAAAAAAAAAAAAAAAAAAGATAAAAAAAAGATAAACTAAAGAAATTCAAATCATCACGACCTGATGAAGTATATCCAAGGGTTCTAAAGCAATGCAAGGAAGTCGTCAGCGAGCCTCTAGTGGTACTTTTTAGGATGTCATTGGAGTCAGGTGAGGTACCGAAAATGTGGAGAGAAGATAATGTGGTTCCCATATTCAAGAAGGGAGATAAACCCCTAACGTCTAAGTACAGGCCTGTCAGCTTAACTTCAGTTGTGGGTAAATTAATGGAATCAATAATAGCGAAAAACATTAGGGAACACCTAGACAAACACGGCTTGATAAATCAAACACAACATGGATTTACGAAGGGGAAGTCGTGTCTTACAAACTTGTTGAGCTTTTATAGTAGGGTTTATGAGGCGGCAGATAAAGGTGATAATTATAACATTCTATACTTAGATTTCAGTAAACCCTTTGACAAGGTACCTCACCAGAGGCTCTTAAAAAGGTTAAAGCACACGGTATAGAGGGTAGAATATTAGGTTGGATTAGAGCGTGGTTAGACGACAAGCGACAAAGGGTAGTAATTAATGGATCTAATTCCGAGTGGGGAGAAGTAGTTAGTGGGGTGCCACAGGGCTCAGTTTTAGGGCCATTATTATTTCTAATATATACAAATGCCTTGGATAGTGGAATCAATAGTGATATCAGTAAATTTGCGGACGACACAAAGATAGGTAGATTAATTAGGTTCGATTCGAATGCCAAGGCTTTGCAGGCTGACTGAATGGACAGATAGATGGCAAATGTAGTTCAATATTAACAAGTGCAGGGTACTGAGCGTAGGTAGAGATAATCCAAGCAATAGGTATACGATAGATTTCGAGGCACTAGGAAGTTCCAAGTATGAGAAAGATTTAGGAGTCATAGTTAGCTCTGATCTCGGTACAAGAAAGCAATGTATTGAGGCCAGAAATAAGGCGAATAGAGTATTAGGATTCATTTTTAAAAGTGTTAAAAGCAGGAGTCCTGAAGTAATGCTAAAATTATACTTGGCTCTGGTCAGGCCACATCTTGACTATGCGGTACAATTCTGGTCCCCACATTACAGGAAGGACATAACTCTGTTGGAGTCAGTGCAAAGGAGGATGACTAAAAAGATACAGGTAATGAGGGATATTCCTTATGAAGAGAGACTGAAAAAACTTAATCTGCATTCCTAGGAGAGACGTAGGTTAAGAGGAGACTTGATAAAAGTATTTAAGTGGTATAAGGGTTTTAACAAAGGGGACATGAATGTAGTTCTTAGGATCAGTAGCGGGAACAGAACCAGAAATAATGGGTTTAAACTTGAAAAATTCAGGTTTAGGAAAGAAATGGGAAGAAACTGGTTTTCAAACAGACTGGTTGATGAATGGAACAGTCTCAGTGGGCATGTAGTCAGAGCTGAGTCAATAAGGAGCTTTAAAAGAAGATTAGATAAGTTCATGGATGGGGAAGATAGATGGAAATAGGTAGCTTGAGCACACAGGGACTGCCTCGTGTAGGCCTGTCGGTCTCATGCAGCTTCCCTCTTTTCTATATATATATATATATATATATATATATATATATATATATATATATATATATATATATATATATATATATATATATATATATATATATACACACACACACACACACACACATATATATATATATATATATATATATATATATATATATATATATATATATATATATATATATATATATATATATATATATATATATATATATATATATATATATATATATATATATATATATATATATATATATATATTTGTCTATCTATTTCTCTATCTTTTAGTGTTGGTTCATGCGGGGAAAGAGGTGTGAGGAGGTGGGATCCTGGTCTACCATATACACTGTCCTCGGCATCTGTTACCAATACAAAGTCCGTGAGTAAGAGATTTAGCTAAGTTTATCTCTAAAAATTACATTCTCTAAGATTCTGAACAAAGAAAACAACTTATTAAAAGGCAAACTAGTTGAAATCAATTGAGTGTCTGATAGAGTGTCTTTGATCTTAAAAGTAGTGATATCATAATGAATAGTGATATGTCTTTATCTGAAACGTCATTATCTTATCAAGCCGAGGCGGAACAGCCTTGATGATAAGGAAAGATTAGGTTTTTGTTTCCCATTTTATCAGAACGTTGAATGTTATCGCCAAATGCATGAAGATTTCTGTTATTGTTGCTGAAAACAGGATGACTCTCTGTTCTGCTAAGTGGACATGAAAGCCAGACACTCCAGATTAGCAGTCACTAGAAAAACAGTGAAGGTGTTATTAAACCTTCGCTGGTGCTGTTGCTGCCGGTGGTGGTGGTGTTAGTGGTAGTCTTGTTGTTGTTGTTGTTGTTGATGATGATGACGATAATGATAATGATAAAGATGCATATTATTATTTTATTCACCTTGTAGTAAAAGAATAACCCAAACTTTTGTCTTGCTGTGGTATTTGCAAGCTATTCGTTGTAATAATGTCCCGCTGACAAAATCTTTCATTCATTTAGCCTTTGCCAAATGTCATCAAGCTTTTTTGGGTAATATCATCATCACCATCAGCACCACCACCAGCGCTACCTCTAGCATTGGCAACAACAACAGCAGCAGGAGTAGCAGCAGCTGAGATGGTGGTGGGAGTTGGGTTTCAAAAAAAATTATCTTTCTTTTTTCTCCAACTCTTTTGTCCCTGTTCGAGGAGCCGTACCTCAGTGGGGCTTTTTTATTTATTTATTTTTTTACCTCGACCGGTTTTCCTCTCTTACTTAAAAAGTAGCAGTAGCAGCAGTGATGGTAGTGGAAGCTAATGTGTGTGTGTGTGTGTGTGTGTGTGTGTTGTAGCCTAGTGTGAGGTTATAGGCAAGTGTAACAGCAATGATGGTGGAACCTGTGTGTGTTGTAGCCTAGTGAGAGGTTATAGGCAAGTAGCAATAGTAGTATTTGCAATGATGGTGGAAGTTGTGCGTGTTGTAGCCTAGTGTGAGGTTATAGGCAAGTAGCAATAGTAGTAAAAGTAATGAAGGTGGAAGCTGTGTGTGCTGTAGTTTACTGTGAGGCTGAAGGCTAATGGTAATAGAAGTAATTATAGTTGCAGAGGTAGCAGCAGCAGTGTTGGTGATGGTGGAAGCTGTGTGTGGTATAGTTTAGTGTGAGTTTGAAGACAAGTAGTAATAGAAGTAATACTAATCGTAGCAGCAGCAGCAGCAGTAATGGTGGTGGTGGCAGTTGAGTGTAATTGTGAAGACAAGTAGTAACAGCAGCAGCAGCAGTAGTAGTAGTAGTAGTAGTAGTAGGGATGGTGGCAATTGTGTGTGAGTTTGAAAGCAAGTAGCAATAACAGCAGTAGGTGGTGGTGATGGTAGTGTCAGTTGTGTAAGAGTCTGAGGGCAAGAGTCCACGTCCCTGCCTCTCTCAAGGGGATCCAGTGCAGACCTCGGGCATCTTCAACAACATGTACCTGCTGCTGCATGACACGGAGACGCACTACTACAACGGCGACAGCGGCTTCAAGATCCTCATCCACGACCCTCGAGACGACCCAGTGATCGACATTCGGACCCACGGCACCACCATCAACCAGGGCTGGGGGAAGGACGTGCGTGTCGCTGTCAGGGAGGTGTGTGTCGCAGCTGCCATGCCGTGTCGTGTCTCCATGCTCACGTTTTGTTTCCCTGATAGTGATGATAGCAGCTATATTGATAGTAGAGATGATAACTGATGACTAATGATGATAATGATAATAGTAATAATAATAACAACAATAATAAAGATAATAATACGAAGAAGAACGGTGATAATAACGTTAAGTATGGTAACTACATACATTAGATTACAACAATTAAGACATTTCTCGCCATTTGTCAGCATAATTGGAGTTTGAATTCTTTCATCACCTCCTCTTTTTCCTACTACCTTTTTCCCACTGAGTAGTAAGGTCACCTGGTCGAGTTATTTTTTTCCATCTGTTTCTATTCATTGCTTCCTCTTCTTGTCACGCTTCAGTACGTCTTTTCACCTTATCTTCTTTCATTACCTCACCTTTGCCAACTAGGGTGTGTTTTTTTTTTTCAAATGGGTAACCTTTCTTTCGTATTCCCTTCAGTTCAAGACCATCCCATGACTCGTTTCCATATTCATTCTGGTGTCATGTCACGCTTCAGTACGGCTCTCCATATTATCTTCTTTCATTACCTCACCTAGGGTGAATTTTCCAATGAGTAGTAACCTTTCTTTCGTGTTCCCTTCAGTTCAAGACCATCCCGACGAAGCGCTGGCCGTGCATCACCAACACCAGCTACTCCTCATCGCAGTGCATCTCCCGCTGCTTCCTCACCGCCCTCTACGCCCACACCGGCTGCCTCATGCCCTACATGCACGGTGAGAACAACCTTAACCCCTTCAGTGCCATGACACGCTTCCGTATTCATTTTACTGACTTTTTGAGAGAACCATACAGAAAACGCCATTCCTAACCTGAGAGAGCCACAAAGAGAATGCCATTCCTGACCTAAGAGAACCATATAGAAAACACCATTCCTAACCTAAGAGAACCACGGTAAGAACTCCATTCCTAACCTAAGAGAACCACAAAGAGAATGCCATTCCTAACCTAAGAGAACCACCATAAGAACTCCATTCCTAACCTAAGAGAACCACAAAAAGAACGCCATTCCTAACCTAAGAGAACCATACAGAAAACGCCATTCCTAACTTAAGAGAAGCACAGTGAGAGCTTCATTCCTAATCCAATAACAATAAAACTTCATTCCTAACCTAAGAGAACCACGATAAGAACTCCACTGACAACTCGTTTTTTATTTATACCACGTGGACTTTTCACGGGAATTTATGGGCTAAAGGGGATACTTTTTAGGGTACCTCCTATCTCAAAGCCCACCCGCTAAGAAACCGTTGCCCCAAGTGAGGAAGCCCAACCTACACTCGGACCGTGGACAGGATTCGAACCCGTGCGCTTGGAGACCCTCGGACCCCAAAGCACGCATGGTTCCACTGTACCACGGTGGCCCCAAATCTAACCCAATCTATAATAACTTGTTATAACTTAACCTCCAATACGGTAATCTAACATAACATCAAGTAATTCTATGTAACGTAACCTTTCATAACATGATCTAACATTTAAGAGGATGGTTTCAAGACATTTTGGACAACGCTGCCGGATCTGTAAGGGAACTGGTATCCAAATGGCCCTTTTTTTCACTTTTTTTTTCTTTTTGGTACCTTTGGCTTGTTTTGCTCTCACACATAAGAAAATATAAAAAACACGATCATCTTTTTTTTTATGTAAGAGGGAGAACTATCAAGGGCAAAAACATTAATATTAGAAAAAAAAAGGCCCACTTGAATTGTAGTCTCCAAATCTAATGTAATCTAACTGATATTACCTAACCTAACCTAACTTATTCTTAATCTAAGCGACTCTTATTAAATCATCCTAACTTAGCTTAACTTAACCTAACCAAACTTGACTTATCCTTAATCTAATCGACTCTAATGTCAAGCCAACCTAACGTGATATAGCAGTATCCTTAACCTAACTTGACCTGAATAATTTTTCCTTAATCTAATCGACAAAAATATACCTTAACT
>NC_059283.1:13495944-13500944 GCF_017591435.1 Portunus trituberculatus
ATGTAATCTAACCTACATAACCTTATCTAACTCCAACCTAATCAATCTGACCAGGTATCTAACTGTACACATGACCTAACTTAATCGAAACTAGTCCAATCTAAGCTAACTTAACTTCTATCCATGCCTAACCTAACTTTATGTAACACAACTCAACTTAACCTAACCTAATCTCAAGCTATTCTAACCTAACCTAACCTAATGTAATCTAAGTCTATCTATTCTAATCAAAACTAACCTAAACTAACTTTTGAAGGCTTCCACAGTAAAGTTTAAGGAAACAGGACTGTCCTTCCCACACACTCCAGTTTCCTCCCTGTTTTACCTCCACTCACTCTATACTAACCTAACCTAACCTAATCTAACTCAACCTAACGTAACCTTTTGAGGTGTTCACATTAAGGTTTAAAGGAAAATATTGGTGTCACTGCACTCCATAACTTGTCTCATAAAGGCAGAGGTCTCCAGTTCCCTGTTTCTGTTCCCTCCTCAACAAATCTAACCTAACTCAACCTTTTCTAGTCCTTGGAGACATTCACAGTAAGGTTTAAGGGAAAGATAATTCTCTTTCCTACTCTGTGCTGCGTCCCATGGCAAGAATAAAGGCAGAGGTCTCCATTTTCCTGCTTCCGTCCCTTCTCAACAAATCTAACCTAACTCAACTTTTTTCTAGTCTTTAGAGGCATTCACCGTAAAGGAAAAGATAACTGTCCTTGCTACTCTGTCTCATCCCATGGCAAGAATAAAGGCAAAAGTCTCCATTTTCCTCCCCCTGTTACCTCTTGTCACCCTATTCTAACATAACCTGGGCTAACTCAGGCTTTTCTAACCTTTCGAGTTCACAGTAAGGTTTAAGGGGAAAAAATCATTGCCCCTTTTCCTGGTAAACTCTGAAACTCCCTGAATGATTCTATGTTTCCATCTCCCTATGACCTGAACTCATTTAAGAGGGAAGTTTCAAGACATTTATCCCATTCTTTGGCTTACTCTCTCAGACCTGCTCGGAGACTGGCATCAAGTGGGCCTTTTTGTTTAATGATTTTTGTTGCCTTTGGCCAGATTTCCCCTCTTACGTACATAAAAAACCATACCCCGTCCCCCGTCCCATTGCAAGAATAGAAGAAGAGACTGTACTTCCCTCCCTCTGTTCCCTCTGGTCACGACATGCAGGTAAGAGCCACAATAATGAGACGTTCCTGGGTCTTATCTCAGCTACTTTTAACGGGCCGTGAGTGGGGTGAGGCTGTCAAGAGTGTTGTGATTCAGTGATATAGTTTAATAAGGACTGTATCATCACTCATGGGAAAGATACAAGATCCAGGCAAATTCTCTCTTCCACCTAACCTAATCTAGCATAATGTAACCTAACCTAACCTAACTTAATGCATTAGTGGTAGTTTAATAGGGACTCTATCACTATTAGGAGAGATACTTACAAGTTCCTGGTGAATTATCTCTCCATGCAACCTAATCTAACCTAACCCAACCTAAATTAACTCAGCGAAACGAACCGTAACCTAACCTAACCTAATCTAACCTAGCGTAACTTAACTTAACCTAGTGTAACCTAACTTAACATAACATGACACATTACTAACACTCAAACAAGGACTGCATCACTAATGGGAGAAATACTCATAGGACCCTGAAGAATCCCCTCTATGGTCTTCAAAATACTTATCTAATAGGGAAGACTAAATGAACCAATGGGAACAAGGGGTCATGTTCTCGAGTCTGGTATCGGAGTTGTTTACGTCGTCACCAGCAGACTGCAGTGCGGGTGAATTGGGCGTTTCGATGGCTGTCTCTATAGGTACTTTCCCAGCTTATCTACATACCACACGACATTCCTTCTACAAATAACGATGAGATAGAAAAGACGTCACCTGCTTCACTCATCGCAGGAATAACAACACAGAAATATTGCCCAGTTCTCTCGCTCCCTCACTGTTTATGATACGCGAGTTTTTAGTTCTTTTTTTCTCTCTCTCCCTCTCCTGTAAATGACGATGAAATAAGAGAGACGTCACCAACTTGCATCATTGTAGGAATAACAACACAGAAAGATTCCTCAAGCTCTCTCACTTTCTATGATATGCAAGTTTTATTTTTTTTTTTTTTCTCTCTCTCTCTCTCTCTCTCTCTCTCTCTCTCTCTCTCTCTCTCTCTCTATCTATCTATCTATCTATCTATCTATCTATCTATCTATCTATCTATCTATCTATCTATCTATCTATCTATCTATCTATCTATCTATCTATCTCTCTCTCTCTCTCTCTCTCTCTCTCTCTCTCTCTCTCTCTCTCTCTCTCTCTCTCTCTCTCTCTTATGTAAAGGAAACATTCGCTAACAAATAAGGATGACATAGAAAAGACATCACCAACTTGTCTCATTGCAGGAATAACAATACAGAGAAAGATTCCTTAAGTTCTCTCGCTCCCTCCTAGTCACTTTACTTTTTTTTATGAAGCGCACGAAGTTTATCATTTCTTCTCATGTGAAAGGAACACTCGCTTAGGATAACTAAAGACTATACATGTTTCTTTTTACTTTTTCGGTTTTACGACAGGTCTCCAAAGTTTATGATGGTAAGGACAGTGCCAGCTAACGAAGGAATTTTGGTATTTTTGGAAACGTGACTTCCTACCTTCGAACAAATTCAGAAAGTGTGTTGTCAAAATGAGTGTAAAATCTGAGGATAACGCCCGTATTCAGAAACGCTTTCCTCACTCGCTACGACAATTTTCCAAGGCCACAGAGACAACTAACTGGGTTTTTCAAGACAGTTTCTCCTTTTAATGAACCAAAAATCTTACTAATCTATCACCAGAACCATAAATATACGCTCAAAAACACGAGTATCTTCTATTGGAGCCTTTGGAAAGCAGTTATGGTGAGAGAGCAAAGCATTTCAAATTATAGGCCTTTGTATCATGAAACTTCGTGAATTCAAATGGCAGTATTCTCTCGACCTACACCGTGTCTAGTTTCTACCCAACCAAGAACAACTCATTATCTTGTAGAAAAACCACAGATAAAAAAAAAAAAAAAAAAAAAGATCATGGTGAAACAAATAAAAACATATACATCAACAACACAGCTCTAATCATTACGTAAGACACTAGGAAATATCTTAAACAGTAAACAACAAACAAGATAAAAAGGCAATCACCGCATCTCACCCTCCGCTGTGAAGATAAAGTGTGTTAATACAAACCACCGCTTCAGAGAGAGAGAGAGAGAGAGAGAGAGAGAGAGAGAGAGAGAGAGAGAGAGAGAGGGAGGGGAGATGGTAGAGTTATTATTGGGTTAGTATGCTTAGTCAAGGTCACAAGAAGAAGGAGGAGAGATGGGGCTGTCTGGCTCAGAGAGAGAGAGAGAGAGAGAGAGAGAGAGAGAGAGAGAGAGAGAGAGAGAGAGAGAGAGAGTTTCCTTCCATCACCATTTCTAGTTTCATTTTTCATTTTCTTTTGAATATTATCCTTGACCTCTCTCTCTCTCTCTCTCTCTCTCTCTCTCTCTCTCTCTCTCTCTCTCTCTATATATATATATATATATATATATATATATATATATATATATATATATATATATATATATATATATATATATATATATATATATGTCTATCTATCTATATATCTATCTATATCTATCTATCTAATACATTTTATTTATAAGTGAAATTAAAAAAAAAGTCGTGGAATCGAAAATATTTGAATCCTAAAACAATCAGCTTAGTGCAAATGTACTTGGCCACCACCACCACCACCACTACCTCCACCATCGCCACCACCACCACCACCATCACCATCGACCTTGAGATGCAACGCCAGGATTTCTTTTTCTTTTCTTTTTTATTATCCTTTTTTTCACTTCTTCTATTAATGCCAAGTACCGCTAACGACACAGACTAAGGAGCAACTTACTAATGAACAAAAGGGAGTGAGTCTTTATTGCTACCAGGCTCATAATGTAAGTAATGGGGAAGAAATTGAAGATATGGTTGTATTATTTTATTAGTCATTATTATTGGATTGTGTTTATTCGTTCAGGCAAACACAACAAACGGCTGACCTTCACTCTCTGGCCAGACACAAAAATAAATATCAGTCTGCATGCTTGGTGTTTATTGACGGAGAGAGAGAGAGAGAGAGAGAGAGAGAGAGAGAGAGAGAGAGAGAGAGAGAGAGAGAGAGAGAGAGAGAGTAGATAACAGCAGCAACGGCAACAAAAATCAAAACATAATAAGAAAATAATAATAATAATAATAATAATAATAATAATAATAATGTTAACAACAACAACAACAACAACAGCAACATCCCCACCATTACCACAACCATCACCACCACCACCACCACCACCAACAACAACAACAACAACAACAACACTAACTAGCAACTAACCAACACTACTAGATAGACTTGAAGGACAACCACCACCATCTCCATCACCACCATCACCACCATCATCACCACCATCACCACCATCATCACCACCATCACCACCATCATCACCACCACCACCACCACAGACCGCGAGCAGGGAACACAAAACCTCACCAAGTCCTCTCAAAATTAGTCATTGGAGTGAGAGCGAGTCAGGCAATTTCCCTTTGTATTATAGGTTTGCTCTCTCTCTCTCTCTCTCTCTCTCTCTCTCTCTCTCTCTCTCTCTCTCTCTCTCTCTCAAGGCTCTTCCTTCTTCCTCTTACAAGCTTCCGCTGCATCTCCGGTATTAGGTTTAAGTCTTCTCTTTTTCCTCCATCCTTTTATTCTTCTTATTCACCAGTTCACTTTCTTTCATTATCTTGGTGTTTCTTCGTGCAGTACGTGCTTGTTTACGAATTTAGGTAAATGGAATCGAGCAGACAAATTTGAACGTGATGGAAAATGTAACGAAACTTCTGTTCAAGTTTTTCGCTTTTGTTAACACTTCCAGCACCGGAGAGACTTCTGTTGTTCCAGTGCAGGTGAAAGATGGGATTCATAAAGGCA